>NC_138313.1:52782500-52795000 GCF_965601325.2 Salmo salar | reverse complement strand
TGTAGGTTAGACTAATACATTAGTACCTGGTAAAGAGCAGTAAATGACACTACTCCAGATATCGCCAGCTTCAGGGGAAACCGGAAAACTGCACAGTGAAAAGAAATGAAAAAAAAAAAAAAAACATTAGCAGGATTTAAACAGTAAATGTAGGCTGCTAATACAGTAGAAACAGATATAACAGTTACCTTCCTCTGGTGTGTAGATATAGGACTTAACTGCATCAGTTATCCTCTCCACCAGTGTGGGCTTCTCTGTGCTTGTACTGAGGGAAGAGACAGACGCGTTACTTACACCGAAGCGTACAAAACATTCATTAAGAATGTTATTCAGTTGAACAGCCTCCATTCGTCGGGACGTGGACTCAGAAAGCATGTTTTGCAATATTTTGTATTCTGTACAGGCTTCCTTCTTTTCAGGTCTGTCATTTAGGTTAGTATTGTGGAGTAACTACAATGTTGTTGATCCATTCCTCAGTTCTCTCCTATCACAGCAATTAAACTCTGTAACCGTTTTAAAATCACCATTGTCCTCATTGTGAAAACCATGAGCAGTTTCCTTCCTCTCCGGCAACTGATTAAAGAAGGACGCCTGCATCTTTGTAGTGACTGGGTGTATTGATAAACCATCCATAGTGTAATTATTAACTTCACCATGCGCAAAAGGATATTCAAGTCTGCTTCTTTTTTTTTTACCCATCTACCAATAGGTACCCTTCTTTGCGAGGCATTGGAAAAACTCTTTGTGGTTGAATCTGTGTTTGAAATTCATTGCTCGACAGAGGGACCTTACCAGTGGTGGAAAAAGCCCTCAATTGTCATACTTGAGTAAAAGTAAAGATACAATAGAAAATGACTCAAGTAAAAATGAAAGTTAACCAGGTAAATACTACTTAAGTAAAAGTAAAACGTTTTCGGTTTTGAATATACTTAAGCATCAATAGTAACAGTATACATCTTTTCACATTTCTTATGTTAAGCAAACGATAGCCAGGGGCACACCAACACTCAGACATAATTTACAAACTAAACATTTGTGTTTAGTGAGTCGGTCAGGTCGGAGGCAGTAGGGATGACCAGGGATGTTCTCTTCATAGGTGTGTGAATTGGACCATTTTTCTGTGCTGCTAAGCATTCAAAATGTAATGATTAGTTTTGGGTGTCAGGAAAAATGGATGGAGTAAAAAGTACATTAAGTTCTTTAGGAATGTAGTGAAGTAACAGTAAAAATTGTTAAACATATAAATAGTAAAGTAAAGTACAGATACCCCCAAAAACTACTTAAGTAGTACTTTAAAGTATTTTTACACCACTGGACCTTACAGATAATTGTATGTGGTGTACAGAGATGAGGTCGTCATTCAAAAATCATATTAAACACTATTATTGCAAACTACATGACCTGATGACTTCTGGCTGCCCCCGTCCCCAGTCCACCTGGCCGTGCTGCTGATCCAGTTTCTCCTGTTCTGCCTGCGGCTTTCGAACCCTGACCTGTTCACTTGTCCTGGACCTGGTGTTTCGACTCTCACTCTGTCTTTCCCAATTTTAATATTTTTCTTTTCCCCAAATGGGTCTTTTGTCCAATCAGATCAGCTGTATCTGAGTAAACGCAACCAAAGACTCATATACACTGAGTATGCAAAACATTAAGACAGCGTTTCCCAAACTCGGTCCTCGGGACCCCAAGAGGTGCACATTTTGTTTTTATCCCATACACTAATTATTAAAAACATGTTTCACTTTGTCATTATGGGGTATTGTGTGTGTATATTGTTGGAAAATAAAAAGATTTAATCCATTTTGAATTAAGGGTGTAACAAAAACAGAATGTGAAATAAGTCAATGGGTGTGAATACCTTCTGAAAGCTCTGTACCGATTGTGTTTTTAAATGCTTTTTAGATCAAAGACAACAATGTAACATGCTCTGTGAATGGATGACATCATGACCCATGTCCATACAGAACACATATTGTTCCTATGTAACTGTGACATAATCTTCCTACTGTATGATCATATCTCCCTGTGTGGTCACTTCCTGGGTAAAGCCCAAAGGGTTTCCAGCCAATAGGAAATACTGTATCTCCTGTGAGTCACAGTGATGCCATCAGAAAAACTATTCAACAACCTTTCCAATCCTCCTCTCCTCCCGTCCTCCTCTCCTCCCGTCCTCCTCTCCTCCCGTCCTCCTCTCCCTCTCCTCCTTTCCTCCTCTCCTCCTTCTCCTCTCCTCCCGTTCTCCTCTCCTCCCGTTCTCTTATCCTCCTCTCATTGCATGTTTTGCAATATTTTTATTCTGTACAGGCTTCCTTCTTTTCAGTCTGTCAATTAGGTTAGTGGATCAACAACATTAACAGCGGGACTTTTCATTTCTGTGGAGATGTTTCAGTGAGACTGTCTCCATGGAACGACTCTGGAAAGAACGCTCTATTCTAGAACGCTCCATGGAACGACTCTGGAAAGAACGCTCTATTCTAGAACGCTCCATGGAACGACTCTGGAAAGAACGCTCTATTCTAGAACGCTCCATGGAACGACTCTGTAAAGAACGCTCTATTCTAGAACGCTCCATGGAACGACTCTGTAAAGAACGCTCTATTCTAGAACGCTCCATGGAATGACTCTGTAAAGAACGCTCTATTCTAGAACGACTCTGGAAAGAACGCTCTATTCTAGAACGCTCCATGGAATGACTCTGTAAAGAACGCTCTATTCTAGAACGCTCCATGGAATGACTCTGTAAAGAACGCTCTATTCTAGAACGCTCCATGGAATGACTCTGTAAAGAACGCTCTATTCTAGAACGCTCCATGGAATGACTGGAAAGAACGCTCTATTCTAGAACGACTCTGGAAAGAACGCTCTATTCTAGAACGCTCCATGGAATGACTCTGTAAAGAACGCTCTATTCTAGAACGCTCCATGGAATGACTGGAAAGAACGCTCTATTCTAGAACGCTCCATGGAATGACTCTGGAAAGAACGCTCTATTCTAGAACGCTCCATGGAATGACTCTGGAAAGAACGCTCTATTCTAGAACGCTCCATGGAATGACTCTGTAAAGAACGCTCTATTCTAGAACGCTCCATGGAATGACTCTGGAAAGAACGGTCTATTCTAGAACGCTCCATGGAATGACTCTGGAAAGAACGCTCTATTCTAGAACGCTCCATGGAATGACTCTGTAAAGAACGCTCTATTCTAGAACGCTCCATGGAATGACTCTGGAAAGAACGCTCTATTCTAGAACGCTCCATGGAATGACTCTGGAAAGAACGCTCTATTCTAGAACGCTCCATGGAATGACTCTGGAAAGAATGCTCTATTCTAGAACATGTGTGTGCATGGTGTCTGGCCAGGATGGGTTACTATAATGGATATTCATGTTAGGTGCATGGTGTCTGGCCAGGATGGGTTACTATAATGGATATTCATGTTAGGTGCATGGTGTCTGGCCAGGATGGGTTACTATAATGGATATTCATGTTAGGTGCATGGTGTCTGGCCAGGATGGGTTACTATAATGGATATTCATGTTAGGTGCATGGTGTCTGGCCAGGATGGGTTACTATAATGGATATTCATGTTAGGTGCATGGTGTCTGGCCAGGATGGGTTACTATAATGGATATTCATGTTAGGTGCATGGTGTCTGGCCAGGATGGGTTACTATAATGGATATTCATGTTAGGTGCATGGTGTCTGGCCAGGATGGGTTACTATAATGGATATTCATGTTAGGTGCATGGTGTCTGGCCAGGATGGGTTACTATAATGGATATTCATGTTAGGTGCATGGTGTCTGGCCAGGATGGGTTACTATAATGGATATTCATGTTAGGTGCATGGTGTCTGGCCAGGATGGGTTACTATAATGGATATTCATGTTAGGTGCATGGTGTCTGGCCAGGATGGGTTACTATAATGGATATTCATGTTAGGTGCATGGTGTCTGGCCAGGATGGGTTACTATAATGGATATTCATGTTAGGTGCATGGTGTCTGGCCAGGATGGGTTACTATAATGGATATTCATGTTAGGTGCATGGTGTCTGGCCAGGATGGGTTACTATAATGGATATTCATGTTAGGTGCATGGTGTCTGGCCAGGATGGGTTACTATAATGGATATTCATGTTAGGTGCATGGTGTCTGGCCAGGATGGGTTACTATAATGGATATTCATGTTAGGTGCATGGTGTCTGGCCAGGATGGGTTACTATAATGGATATTCATGTTAGGTGCATGGTGTCTGGCCAGGATGGGTTACTATAATGGATATTCATGTTAGGTGCATGGTGTCTGGCCAGGATGGGTTACTATAATGGATATTCATGTTAGGTGCATGGTGTCTGGCCAGGATGGGTTACTATAATGGATATTCATGTTAGGTGCATGGTGTCTGGCCAGGATGGGTTACTATAATGGATATTCATGTTAGGTGCATGGTGTCTGGCCAGGATGGGTTACTATAATGGATATTCATGTTAGGTGCATGGTGTCTGGCCAGGATGGGTTACTATAATGGATATTCATGTTAGGTGCATGGTGTCTGGCCAGGATGGGTTACTATAATGGATATTCATGTTAGGTGCATGGTGTCTGGCCAGGATGGGTTACTATAATGGATATTCATGTTAGGTGCATGGTGTCTGGCCAGGATGGGTTACTATAATGGATATTCATGTTAGGTGCATGGTGTCTGGCCAGGATGGGTTACTATAATGGATATTCATGTTAGGTGCATGGTGTCTGGCCAGGATGGGTTACTATAATGGATATTCATGTTAGGTGCATGGTGTCTGGCCAGGATGGGTTACTATAATGGATATTCATGTTAGGTGCATGGTGTCTGGCCAGGATGGGTTACTATAATGGATATTCATGTTAGGTGCATGGTGTCTGGCCAGGATGGGTTACTATAATGGATATTCATGTTAGGTGCATGGTGTCTGGCCAGGATGGGTTACTATAATGGATATTCATGTTAGGTGCATGGTGTCTGGCCAGGATGGGTTACTATAATGGATATTCATGTTAGGTGCATGGTGTCTGGCCAGGATGGGTTACTATAATGGATATTCATGTTAGGTGCATGGTGTCTGGCCAGGATGGGTTACTATAATGGATATTCATGTTAGGTGCATGGTGTCTGGCCAGGATGGGTTACTATAATGGATATTCATGTTAGGTGCATGGTGTCTGGCCAGGATGGGTTACTATAATGGATATTCATGTTAGGTGCATGGTGTCTGGCCAGGATGGGTTACTATAATGGATATTCATGTTAGGTGCATGGTGTCTGGCCAGGATGGGTTACTATAATGGATATTCATGTTAGGTGCATGGTGTCTGGCCAGGATGGGTTACTATAATGGATATTCATGTTAGGTGCATGGTGTCTGGCCAGGATGGGTTACTATAATGGATATTCATGTTAGGTGCATGGTGTCTGGCCAGGATGGGTTACTATAATGGATATTCATGTTAGGTGCATGGTGTCTGGCCAGGATGGGTTACTATAATGGATATTCATGTTAGGTGCATGGTGTCTGGCCAGGATGGGTTACTATAATGGATATTCATGTTAGGTGCATGGTGTCTGGCCAGGATGGGTTACTATAATGGATATTCATGTTAGGTGCATGGTGTCTGGCCAGGATGGGTTACTATAATGGATATTCATGTTAGGTGCATGGTGTCTGGCCAGGATGGGTTACTATAATGGATATTCATGTTAGGTGCATGGTGTCTGGCCAGGATGGGTTACTATAATGGATATTCATGTTAGGTGCATGGTGTCTGGCCAGGATGGGTTACTATAATGGATATTCATGTTAGGTGCATGGTGTCTGGCCAGGATGGGTTACTATAATGGATATTCATGTTAGGTGCATGGTGTCTGGCCAGGATGGGTTACTATAATGGATATTCATGTTAGGTGCATGGTGTCTGGCCAGGATGGGTTACTATAATGGATATTCATGTTAGGTGCATGGTGTCTGGCCAGGATGGGTTACTATAATGGATATTCATGTTAGGTGCATGGTGTCTGGCCAGGATGGGTTACTATAATGGATATTCATGTTAGGTGCATGGTGTCTGGCCAGGATGGGTTACTATAATGGATATTCATGTTAGGTGCATGGTGTCTGGCCAGGATGGGTTACTATAATGGATATTCATGTTAGGTGCATGGTGTCTGGCCAGGATGGGTTACTATAATGGATATTCATGTTAGGTGCATGGTGTCTGGCCAGGATGGGTTACTATAATGGATATTCATGTTAGGTGCATGGTGTCTGGCCAGGATGGGTTACTATAATGGATATTCATGTTAGGTGCATGGTGTCTGGCCAGGATGGGTTACTATAATGGATATTCATGTTAGGTGCATGGTGTCTGGCCAGGATGGGTTACTATAATGGATATTCATGTTAGGTGCATGGTGTCTGGCCAGGATGGGTTACTATAATGGATATTCATGTTAGGTGCATGGTGTCTGGCCAGGATGGGTTACTATAATGGATATTCATGTTAGGTGCATGGTGTCTGGCCAGGATGGGTTACTATAATGGATATTCATGTTAGGTGCATGGTGTCTGGCCAGGATGGGTTACTATAATGGATATTCATGTTAGGTGCATGGTGTCTGGCCAGGATGGGTTACTATAATGGATATTCATGTTAGGTGCATGGTGTCTGGCCAGGATGGGTTACTATAATGGATATTCATGTTAGGTGCATGGTGTCTGGCCAGGATGGGTTACTATAATGGATATTCATGTTAGGTGCATGGTGTCTGGCCAGGATGGGTTACTATAATGGATATTCATGTTAGGTGCATGGTGTCTGGCCAGGATGGGTTACTATAATGGATATTCATGTTAGGTGCATGGTGTCTGGCCAGGATGGGTTACTATAATGGATATTCATGTTAGGTGCATGGTGTCTGGCCAGGATGGGTTACTATAATGGATATTCATGTTAGGTGCATGGTGTCTGGCCAGGATGGGTTACTATAATGGATATTCATGTTAGGTGCATGGTGTCTGGCCAGGATGGGTTACTATAATGGATATTCATGTTAGGTGCATGGTGTCTGGCCAGGATGGGTTACTATAATGGATATTCATGTTAGGTGCATGGTGTCTGGCCAGGATGGGTTACTATAATGGATATTCATGTTAGGTGCATGGTGTCTGGCCAGGATGGGTTACTATAATGGATATTCATGTTAGGTGCATGGTGTCTGGCCAGGATGGGTTACTATAATGGATATTCATGTTAGGTGCATGGTGTCTGGCCAGGATGGGTTACTATAATGGATATTCATGTTAGGTGCATGGTGTCTGGCCAGGATGGGTTACTATAATGGATATTCATGTTAGGTGCATGGTGTCTGGCCAGGATGGGTTACTATAATGGATATTCATGTTAGGTGCATGGTGTCTGGCCAGGATGGGTTACTATAATGGATATTCATGTTAGGTGCATGGTGTCTGGCCAGGATGGGTTACTATAATGGATATTCATGTTAGGTGCATGGTGTCTGGCCAGGATGGGTTACTATAATGGATATTCATGTTAGGTGCATGGTGTCTGGCCAGGATGGGTTACTATAATGGATATTCATGTTAGGTGCATGGTGTCTGGCCAGGATGGGTTACTATAATGGATATTCATGTTAGGTGCATGGTGTCTGGCCAGGATGGGTTACTATAATGGATATTCATGTTAGGTGCATGGTGTCTGGCCAGGATGGGTTACTATAATGGATATTCATGTTAGGTGCATGGTGTCTGGCCAGGATGGGTTACTATAATGGATATTCATGTTAGGTGCATGGTGTCTGGCCAGGATGGGTTACTATAATGGATATTCATGTTAGGTGCATGGTGTCTGGCCAGGATGGGTTACTATAATGGATATTCATGTTAGGTGCATGGTGTCTGGCCAGGATGGGTTACTATAATGGATATTCATGTTAGGTGCATGGTGTCTGGCCAGGATGGGTTACTATAATGGATATTCATGTTAGGTGCATGGTGTCTGGCCAGGATGGGTTACTATAATGGATATTCATGTTAGGTGCATGGTGTCTGGCCAGGATGGGTTACTATAATGGATATTCATGTTAGGTGCATGGTGTCTGGCCAGGATGGGTTACTATAATGGATATTCATGTTAGGTGCATGGTGTCTGGCCAGGATGGGTTACTATAATGGATATTCATGTTAGGTGCATGGTGTCTGGCCAGGATGGGTTACTATAATGGATATTCATGTTAGGTGCATGGTGTCTGGCCAGGATGGGTTACTATAATGGATATTCATGTTAGGTGCATGGTGTCTGGCCAGGATGGGTTACTATAATGGATATTCATGTTAGGTGCATGGTGTCTGGCATATTTCGAGCTCCATTGGAAAAAGGACTATCTGATATAAAAAGCGTATCAGCTCGAATAAGGTTCCTCTTTCTAAACTGGTTTGGAAGGTGAAACACCTCCAACTAGTAATTTGCATGCTATTTATAAAAAGGTGTTTTTCCTGCCAGTTACTGAATGCATCCCTAATCCTAACCCTGTCTGTTGGCAGCATTCGCTAGCTTCCTGGCCAGAAACCCTCTGCTTGTAGAGATGTCATAGCTCGTTGCATATCAGAAGGATGTCCCCCCCCCCCCCCCCCCAAAAAAAAAGGTCCGTGTGGTAACAAAGCAATGATTCTGACCTGGTTTTGGAAGCCTTCTTCTTCTTTAGTATATTCTTGACGTAGTCATTGTAGTAGCTGCTGCTCAGGTCCTGTAGTAATAAAACACACAGGATGTTGTCCTGTAGTGATAAAACACACAGGATGTTGTCCTGTAGTGATAAAACACACAGGATGTTGTCCTGTAGTGATAAAACACACAGGATGTTGTCCTGTAGTAATAAAACACACAGGATGTTGTCCTGTAGTAATAAAACACACAGGATGTTGTCCTGTAGTAATAAAACACACAGGATGTTGTCCTGTAGTAATAAAACACACAGGATGTTGTCCTGTAGTAATAAAACACACAGGATGTTGTCCTGTAGTGATAAAACACACAGGATGTTGTCCTGTAGTAATAAAACACACAGGATGTTGTCCTGTAGTAATAAAACACACAGGATGTTGTCCTGTAGTGATAAAACACACAGGATGTTGTCCTGTAGTGATAAAACACACAGGATGTTGTCCTGTAGTGATAAAACACACAGGATGTTGTCCTGTAGTAATAAAACACAGGATGTTTGGCCTATCAGCGGTCACGACCTCAAGGCCAGTCTGAATGTGTTTGGCCTATCAGCGGTCACGACCTCAAGGCCAGTCTGAATGTGTTTGGCCTATCAGCGGTCACGACCTCAAGGCCAGTCTGAATGTGTTTGGCCTATCAGCGGTCACGACCTCAAGGCCAGTCTGAATGTGTTTGGCCTATCAGCGGTCACGACCTCAAGGCCAGTCTGAATGTGTTTGGCCTATCAGCGGTCACGACCTCAAGGCCAGTCTGAATGTGTTTGGCCTATCAGCGGTCACGACCTCAAGGCCAGTCTGAATGTGTTTGGCCTATCAGCTGTCACGAGCTCAAGGCCAGTCTGAATGTGTTTGGCCTATCAGCGGTCACGACCTCAAGGCCAGTCTGAATGTGTTTGGCCTATCAGCGGTCACGACCTCAAGGCCAGTCTGAATGTGTTTGGCCTATCAGCGGTCACGACCTCAAGGCCAGTCTGAATGTGTTTGGCCTATCAGCGGTCACGACCTCAAGGCCAGTCTGAATGTGTTTGGCCTATCAGCGGTCACGACCTCAAGGCCAGTCTGAATGTGTTTGGCCTATCAGCGGTCACGACCTCAAGGCCAGTCTGAATGTGTTTGGCCTATCAGCGGTCACGACCTCAAGGCCAGTCTGAATGTGTTTGGCCTATCAGCGGTCACGACCTCAAGGCCAGTCTGAATGTGTTTGGCCTATCAGCGGTCACGACCTCAAGGCCAGTCTGAATGTGTTTGGCCTATCAGCGGTCACGACCTCAAGGCCAGTCTGAATGTGTTTGGCCTATCAGCGGTCACGACCACACAACCTGTCATTCATAACCTGATCAGTAGCATAACCTAAACCAATTACATCAGAGCAGATTACTACGACCAGGACTGTGTCCCAGGGGGCACCCTGTTCTCCATATGTGGGGGGGGGGGGGGGGGAAATCTACAGAAGTGGTGCAAATTGCAGCCCCCAAAACAAACAGTTATACTCCAAATGTAGGATATTTTCTTTTTACATCATGTGTTCTCATTCAATCCAAGGCAATAAAAAAAACACATAGTTATATAATACAAAGTCATTGTTTATAGACATATTTCTATTGAGAGGTGACGGCCCAAAACCCTGACTCCTTAATCTGGTGCTGGAAAATAAATCTAATTCATGATTTCTAGAATGTTTTTTAAACAAAAAAGTACAGTTTTGGGACTAAAATATATGTTTGCTGGGATGTACATCTGTCTAACTGAAAGCCAGCCTCAACTGAAACAATTCACACTGAAGTCTATATTGGGATGCTACCTAATCCTCTGGTCTACCTGTGTGGAGAGTTAACCCCCGGTCTACCTGTGTGGAGAGTTAACCCCCGGTCTACCTGTGTGGAGAGTTAACCCCCGGTCTACCTGTGTGGAGAGTTAACCCCCGGTCTACCTGTGTGGAGAGTTAACCCCCGGTCTACCTGTGTGGAGAGTTAACCCCCGGTCTACCTGTGTGGAGAGTTAACCCCCGGTCTACCTGTGTGGAGAGTTAACCCCCGGTCTACCTGTGTGGAGAGTTAACCCCCGGTCTACCTGTGTGGAGAGTTAACCCCCGGTCTACCTGTGTGGAGAGTTAACCCCCGGTCTACCTGTGCGGAGAGTTAACCCCCGGTCTACCTGTGCGGAGAGTTAACCTCTGGTCTACCTGTGTAGACTCTGCCTGATTGTATTAACACAGTAAGCTGCTTGATTTAGTAGCAACCCGCTACTTGGGCCGGAGAAATGTGCTGCTAACTAAGCAGAGTTTCTCTCCTTCAAGGGGTTAATTTCACTGATGCCTAGGATGAAGGGATAGGAAGGTGGAATGGAGGAGTCTCTCAGCCCGCTCGCACAGGGCTGGTCTCTCAGCCCAGTCACACAGGGCTGGTCTCTCAGCCCGCTCACACAGGGCTGGTCTCTCAGCCCGCTCACACAGGGCTGGTCTCTCAGCCCGCTCACACAGGGCTGGTCTCTCAGCCCGCTCACACAGGGCTGGTCTCTCAGCCCGCTCACACAGGGCTGGTCTCTCAGCCCGCTCACACAGGGCTGGTCTCTCAGCCCGCTCACACAGGGCTGGTCTCTCAGCCCACTCACACAGGGCTGGTCTCTCAGCCCGCTCACACAGGGCTGGTCTCTCAGCCCGCTCACACAGGGCTGGTCTCTCAGCCCACTCACCTCGCCAGCGGTGGTTTTCTCTGTCCTCTTCAAGCCCTTGAACAGCAGCAGAGGATACTGGAAACTGAGGAAGGCCAGGCAACAGATCTGGGGCAGGCTGGCCAACAGGGAGTAGTACTTATAGATCTGCAATACAGACAGAAGTATGACTTATAGATCTGCAATACAGACAGAAGTATGACTTATAGATCTGCAATACAGACAGGGAGTAGTACTTATAGATCTGCAATACAGACAGAAGTATGACTTATAGATCTGCAATACAGACAGAAGTATGACTTATAGATCTGCAATACAGACAGAAGTATAACTTATAGATCTGCAATACAGACAGAAGTATGACTTATAGATCTGCAATACAGACAGAAGTATGACTTATAGATCTGCAATACAGACAGAAGTATGACTTATAGATCTGCAATACAGACAGAAGTATAACTTATAGATCTGCAATACAGACAGAAGTATGACTTATAGATCTGCAATACAGACAGAAGTATAACTTATAGATCTGCAATACAGACAGAAAAATGGCTTATAGATCTGCAATACAGACAGAAAAATGGCTTATAGATCTGTATTACAGACAGAAATATGGCTTACAGACAGAAATATGGCTTATAGATAGCAATACATTCTGGGTAGCAATACATTCTGGGTAGCAATACATTCTGGGGAGCAATACATTCTAGGGAGCAATACATTCTAGGCAGCAATACATTCTAGGCAGCAATACATTCTAGGCAGCAATACATTCTAGACAGCAATACATTCTAGATAGTAATACAATTTCTATGACTATGGCTTGGACAACAGCACAGTTTTCTGTCCCGTGCCCTCTCTAATCCGGTCTGATGGTCTGGTTTGTGCCAGACCACTGCTGCGATAAAAACATTACTCCATGTGGTTTAGGCTGGCTAGCCCAGGGGTTCCCTGTCTGTCAGAAATTAACTGTGACAACAGGCAGAATTAAAATGTTCTGAGTCCTTGACAATTCAGTACAGAAACGCAGACAAACTCTGACCATTCAAC
>NC_138313.1:52662500-52780000 GCF_965601325.2 Salmo salar | reverse complement strand
TTGTCTTGCCCATTCACCCTCTGAATGGCAGACATACACAATCCATGTCTCAATTTGTCTCAAGGGTTAGGACAGACTACAATCCACTCTCTCTCTCACCTCTGGTGTCTTGGGGCAGTCGGCCTTCTGCCAGACGAGCACCCCGAAGTGAGCCCAGGAAAGCAGGGACCCCAGCACATACCCCACGGGGTTCCGCAGCGTTCCACAGGCCAGGAGAGGGAAGTACAGAACAGGGTAGTAGAACAACGAGACAATAATCCAGTACTCTGGGGGGAAAAAAACACAACAGGAAGCAGAGGTAAGAAACTAAAACATTATTTGGCTTCATCCTATAGATACGCCCTCCCTCGGCTGTTACTACAGCGCCCTGCCTCAGCTGTTTGAGCTTGTGTGTCCAGTATAACAGCGGGGTACTGGTTGCTTAGTAAAGTCTTCCGTAATATCAATTCAAAGTGTATAAAGCTTTAGCTAAAGTCGAAAAGAAAAAAAGACACGTGCAGTAAAAACCCCCCAACATATATCATATTATGTAACAACTATTGCATGAATGTCGTGTTGACATATTGGACTGTTACACCCCTGAGCCACTCGAGCTTTTCTATTGAACAGGTGCCTCTCTATTCAAATGACTCCCAAGCTAGTAAATCAAACAGTGAATCAGACAGACTGTGATATCTGATTAGGAGTATGACTCACTTTCCACAATGCTTCACAGACCCACAGGGTTGTCTAGAACTGACACAAGGCTTGAAGAAAGACCTCATATTGGCAAGGCAGAATAAAGCTACAAAATCCATTAAACTTCTCAGTCACCCTATTGGTCAAGTCCTCTTTCATGAAAGGAGGGATTTTTACCTCAAGGGGATAAAAAAAAAAAAGTAAATTAAAAAAACACTACAGAAGAATATAGCTGCGAGCGGTAATGAACACAGTTCATAGGATGACACAGTGACAAAAGTACAGCGCGGACATATTTTAATGCAGATTTTTGTTATTCTCAAAGCCATTAAAAAGGTTGAGTATAAATTTGTCTATTATATGTAAATAGTTAATGATTGTATAACTATACAGGGTAGCCTAGTGGTTAGAGCGTTGGACTAGTAACCGTAAAGGTCTGCAAGTTCAAATCCCCCGAGCTGACAAGGTACGAATCTGTCGCTCTGCCCCCTGAACAAGACAGTTAACCCCCACTGTTCCCTGGTAGGCACTCATTGAAAATAAGAATTTGTTCTTAACCGACTTGCCTAGTTCAATAAAAATGAAGCCATTTTAGATGTCGCGCTAGCTGTTCAATCTGAACAGATTCACATGGTAATTTGTTGCGCTATGCTGGCTTTGCTTCCCTCCCAGGTATATGTTGCAAGGCATTCCCCCCCCAGGCCTGCTCCCTCTGTGGCTAAAGCCACTGTGACAAATGTGCAAAAAAAATCAAATACATGTAAATACTACACTCTAACCTACAAACTTCTTTGCTGGATCTATGATACTCTTGTTAGAACTTTAAAAACTGATACAGTTTTGATGGAATTTGCAGCTGGTTGTTTGTAAGTAATGAATCTGTAGGCTTCTGTTGACTTACTGGGCCTTTAAAGACTGGCGTAGGGAGTCTACGGACACTGGCGTAAGGAGTCTACGGACACTGGCGTAAGGAGTCTACGGACACTGGCGTAAGGAGTCTACGGACACTGGCGTAAGGAGTCTACGGACACTGGCGTAGGGAGTCTACGGACACTGGCGTAGGGAGTCTACGGACACTGGCGTAGGGAGTCTACGGACACTGGCGTAAGGAGTCTACGGACACTGGCGTAAGGAGTCTACGGACACTGGCGTAAGGAGTCTACGGACACTGGCGTAAGGAGTCTACGGACACTGGCGTAAGGAGTCTACGGACACTGGCGTAAGGAGTCTACGGACACTGGCGTAGGGAGTCTACGGACACTGGCGTAGGGAGTCTACGGACACTGGCGTAAGGAGTCTACGGACACTGGCGTAAGGAGTCTACGGACACTGGCGTAAGGAGTCTACGGACACTGGCGTAAGGAGTCTACAGACTGGCGCAAGGAGTCTACAGACTGACGCAAGGAGTCTACAGACTGACGCAAGGAGTCTACAGACTGACGCAAGGAGTCTACAGACTGACGCAAGGAGTCTACAGACTGACGTAAGGTAAGGAGTCTACAGACTGACGTAAGGAGTCTACAGACTGACGTAAGGAGTCTACAGACTGACGTAAGGAGTCTACAGACTGATTTAGGGACTCTACAGACTGATGTAAGGAGTCTACAGACTGATGCAAGGAGTCTACAGACTGATGCAAGGAGTCTACAGACTGATGCAAGGAGTCTACAGACTGGCGTAAGGAGTCTACAGACTGACGTAAGGAGTCTACAGACTGACGTAAGGAGTCTACAGACTGACGTAAGGAGTCTACAGACTGACGTAAGGAGTCTAAATACGTTTGACATATTTTACAGGAAACTAAATAGTCGCCAGTTATTGTTGCCCGTGGTGTAATCATGTCTAACCAGTGTGCTCATGGGCTCCAGAGTCTAGCTAAATTTCAGTCAGTAGCTATCCTTCTAAATTCACTGGGCACTGGATAAACCAACCATTAGTTGTACACATATGGCTGAAAACTAATTTGTAGCCAGCTGTTGTTGCCCATGGTGGAATCATCCAACCCACTGGCTCCCCTGAACCCTCATAAGCTCCCCGAGTCTAGAAGCAGTCTAGCTAACGCGTTAGCTAGCTAGCTAGCGTCGCAAATTAGCATTTCGCTAGGTGAGCTGTTTTACAAGTAAACGGCTGTGATGACTCACACACTGTAGTTAGCTAGCAAGCCCTGTTAGCACTGTAGTTAGCTAGCAAGCCCTGCTAGCACTGTAGTTAGCTAGCAAGCCCTGCTAGCTAACAGTGTTATTGTGTCACGGGAATGTTGGATTTGTCTTTTAATGAACTGTCATTGAAGTTGGTGGTTACTACTGGTTTCAGATCCGAGGCGAGAAAAACTGTCCACCATGTTTTGTGTTTTGGTAAGGGCTCAGAGTAAAATGTCACGCACCCAAGAAGCCTCAACCAATCACCCAATGGTTATTATTGACTTGAGGTCATTTCCATCTTAAAGGACCCATGAGCAGCAACACAAAGGACCCATGAGCAGCAACACAAAGGACCCATGAGCAGCAACACAAAGGATCCATGAGCAGCAACACAAAGGATCCATGAGCAGCAACACAAAGGACCCATGAGCAGCAACACAAAGGACCCATGAGCAGCAACACAAAGGACCCATGAGCAGCAACACAAAGGACCCATGAGCAGCAATATGTCATAATGGACCCATGAGCAGCAACACAAATGACCCATGAGCAGCAACACAAAGGACCCATGAGCAGCAACACAAAGGATCCATGAGCAGCAACACAAAGGATCCATGAGCAGCAACATGTGAGGTACATAGAAGCATGATAAAATTGGGTGTCCAATGAAAGGAACGCATATATAAATTGAAACTATTTTCCACCCTAAAAAAAAAAGAGGAATTAGGAAGAGGCTTTGATTTCTGGTCAAACAGATGGAAACAAGGGGCCTTAGAAAACACCTGCTAGAAGTTTTTAAAAGGAATTAGAAATACATCCAAACACAATAAAGTTGCTGTAAAGACATCTGCCAACTAATGTCAACACTTATATTTAGTTTAGGATTAAAAAAAAAAAATTCTGCCTTGTGTCACAGGAGTCGAAAGGGACAAACCAAGGCTCATCTTTTATTAGAGTAAAGTGAACACTTAAACAAAATATAACATAACGACATACAACAGTTGTAAGGTGCACGGACTATACGGAAAAACAACCACCCACAAAACCCCAAAGGAAAACAGGCTGCCTAAATATGGTTTCCAATCAGAGACAACGAAAAAAAAAAAAATGCCTCTGATTGGAAACCATACTCGGCCACACATGGGAAAATGAAACATAGAAATAGAAAACTAGAACCAAAATCCCCTAGAACCAAAACACACAAAACAAAACACCCCCCTGCCCCACACCGTGACCATACTACAATTACAAATGACCCCTTTACTGGTCAGGACGTGACGCCTTGTGTACGTTTATGAAACATTACCTTGTGCCTTGAAATACGGTTACCAAAAATCCATTTATATTTAAGCTATTTTCACATCTCTCTCCATCGTGAGGAAGGAGGATAATAAAAATTCACAGAAACAACAAGTAAATGTAGACTTATCAATTAGCAAAGTTTTTGCTGATCTCAATTTTGTTGATGAATTACCAAGTGATGAAAACTAAAAATCGGTAACTGAATTTTCCAAAAATTGATTACGGAATATCTACAATTGAATTGGCTACAATGGGAAATCACAGTACTCAAAAACAACAGCTGAAGTCACCTGCTACGGTCTTCGTTTCCACTGGTAACAGTTTTCGATCCACAGTGCCTTTAGACAGTATTCACACCCCTTGACCTTTTCAAAAATGTTGTTGCGTTACAGGCTGAATCTAAAATGGATTCAATTTGGATTTTTTTTTGTTGGTCACTGGCCTTCACACATTGTAGATAATATGGTAATAGAGTAGAGGCCTGATGAAACACACTTAAAAAGGCAAGGCTAAATAAGTTCAAGAGTAAAGATTTGCTTAACAAGTCACATAATAAGTTGCATGGACTCACTCTGTGTACAATAATAGTGTTTAACATGATTAATGAATGACTAACTCATCTCTGTACCCCACACATACAGATAATTGTAAGGTCCCTCAGTGAATTTCAAGCACAGATTCAACCACAAAGACCAGGGAAGTTTTCCAATGCCTCACAAAGAAGGGCACCTATTGGTAGATGGGTACAAATTTAAAAAGAAAAAGCAAACATTGAAGTTAATAATTACACTTTGGATGGTGCATCAATGCCCCCAGTCACCAAAGATACAGGCCTCCTTCCTAACTCAGTTGCCGAAGAGGAAGGAAACCGTTCAGGGATTTCACTATGAGGCCAATGGTGACTTTAAAAACAGTTAAAGAGAAACGCACCAATACACTAAACTGTCTACAAGACAAGTGCCCCTCAAACTTTTCACACCCGTACAGTCAGTTCTTTGACATGGGGGAAAGGTTCTGTTAGTATAGTCTACTAGCTTATTCACTCATTGTTGGCAGTGATTGTCCACTCAACAACACAACTGTAGGTGCTCATACATACAGATGAAGTAGGACGTTTACATACACCTGAGCCAAATACATTTAAACTCAGTTTTTCCACAATTCCTGACATGTAATCCTAGTAAAAATTCCCTGTTTTCAGTCAGTTAGGATCACCACTTTATTTTAAGAATGTGAAATGTCAGAATAATAGTAGAGACAATTATTTATTTCAGCTTTTATTTCTTTCATCACATTCCCAGTGGGTCAGAAGTTTACATGTACTCAATAAGTATTTGGTAGCATTGCCTTTAAATTGTTTAACTTGGGTCAAACGTTTCGGGTAGCCTTCCACAAGCTTCCCACAATAAGTTGGGTGCATTTTGGCCCATTCCTCCTGACAGAGCTGGTGTAACTGAGTCAGGTTTGTAGGCCTCCTTGCTCGCACACGCTTTTTCAGTTCTGCCCACAAATGTTCTTTAGGATTGAGGTCAGGGCTTTGTGATGGCCATTCCAATACCTTGACTTTGTTGTCCTTAAGCCATTTTACAACAGCTTTGGAAGACCCATTTACGACCAAGCTTTAACTTCCTGACTGATGTCTTAAGATGTTGCTTCAATATATCCACATCATTTTCCTGCCTCATGATGCCATCTATTTTGTGAAGTGCACCAGTCCCTCCTGCAGCAAAGCACCCCCACAACATGATGCTGCCACCCCCGTGCTTCACGGTTGGGATGGTGTTCTTCGGCTTGCAAGCCTCCCCCTATTTCCTCCAAACATAACGATGGTCACTATGGCCAAATTGTTCTATTTTTGTTTCATCAGACCAGAGGACATTTCTCCAGAAAGTACAATCTTTGTCCCCCTGCATGGTGGCGCAGGGGGGTCACAAGGAGATAATTAGTCTCTTCTTTATTGACTCTCCTGCGTTTCCCGTGGTGCTAGGCCTACCCTGGTTAGTTTGTCATGACCCCACTTTTTGTTGGCCACAGAGGGCTCTCACGGGGTGGTCGCGAGAGTGCTCAGGGAGGTGTTTAGGGGTTTCCGTTGGTGCTACTACGGTGGAAAGTCCAGATCAGGTCTCCACCGTGCACATTCCCCCTGAATATACCGATTTGGCTCTCGCCTTCTCTAAAAAGAAGGTGACTCAATTACCACCTCATCGACAAGGGGACTGTGCGATAGATCTCCAGGTAGACGCTGCACTTCCCAGGGGTCACGTGAATCCCCTGTCACAGGCGGAGATGGAGGTTACGGACACGTATGTCTCCAAATCCCTGCGTCAATGCTACATTCGGTCCTCCACTTCACCTGCCGCCTCGAGTTTCTTTTTTGTGAAGAAGGAGGAGAGAGGTCTGCGCCTCTATTGACTATCGGGGTCTGAATCAGATCACTGTGAGGTATAGTTACCCGCTACCATTCATAGCCACAGCGATTCAATCAATGCACGGGGCACGCGTCTTCACCAAACTAGATCTCAGGAGCGCTTACAACCTGATGCGTTTCTGGGAAGGAGACGAGTGGAAGACGGCTTTCAGTACCACCTCAGGGCACTATGAGTACCTCGTCATGCCGTACGGGTTGATGAATGCTCCATCAGTCTTCCAGGCCTTTGTAGACGAGATTTTCAGGGACCTGCACGGGCAGGGTATAGTGGTGTATATTGATGACATTCTGATATACTCCGCTACACGCGCCGAGCATGTGTCCCTGGTGCGCAGGGTGCTTGATCGCCTGTTGGAGCATGACCAGTATGTATGTCACAGCTGAGAAATGCCTGTTCTTTCAGCAGTCTGTCTCCTTCCTAGGGACCGCATTACCACCACAGGGTTGGAGATGGAGAGTGACCCCATTTCAGCCGTGCGTAATTGGCCGACTCCAACCACGGTAAAGGAGGTGCAGCGATTCTTAGGGTTTGCCAACTACTACCGGAGGTTTATCCGGGGTTTTGGTCAGGTAGCGGCTCCCATTACCTCACTGCTGAAGGGGGGCCTGGTGCATTTGCAGTGGTCGGCTGAGGCAGACAGGGCTTTTGGTCACCTGAGGGCTCTGTTTACCTCGGCTCCCATGCTGGCCCATCCAGATCCATTGGCTTGAGGGGGCTAAACACCCTTTCCTCATCTGGACTGACCACCGCAATCTGGAGTACATCCGGGCAGCGAGGAGATTGAACCCTCGCCAGGCAAGGTGGGCCATGTTTTTCACCCGTCTCACCCGTCTTATGTTTACCCTTTCCTACAGACCAGGCTCCCAGAAGGTGAAGGCAGACGCATTGTCCCGGCTGTATGACACAGAGGAGCAGCACATGGATCCCACTCCCATAATCCCAGCCTCCTGCCTGATGGCGCCGGTAGTGTGGGAGCTGGACGCGGACATTGAGCAGGCGTTACGTGCAGAGCCCGCTCCCGTCCAGTGTCCCGCTGGGCGTCTGTATGTCCCGTCTGCTGTTCGTAACTGGTTGATCTATTGGGTCACACGTCACCCTCCTCTGGTCATCCTGGGATCGGTCGGACAGTGCGCTGTTTGAGCTGGGAGGTACTGGTGGCCCACCTTGGCTAAGGACGTGAGGGTTTATGTTTCCTCCTGCTCGGTGTGTGCCCAGTGTAAGGCTCCTAGACACCTGCCCAGATGGAAGTTACACCCCTTACCCGTTCCACAACAGCCTTGGTTGCACCTGTCAGTGAATTTTCTAACCGATCTCCCCTCTCACAGGGTAACACCGCGATCCTGGTCGTTGTGGATCGTTTCTCTAAGTCCTGTCGTCTACTCCCTCTGCCCGGTCTTCCTACGGCCCTACAGACTGCAGAGGCCTTGTTTACACACGTCTTCCGGCACTACGGGGTGCCTGAGGATATAGGGTCTGATCGGGGTCCCCAGTTCACGTCGAGAGTCTGGGAGGCGATCATGGAAAGTCTGGGGGTCTCGATCAGCCTTACTTCAGGGTTTCAGGGTTGTCCCATTATGATTATTGTGTTTTTGTTCACGTTGATTTTTATGCTGCTGGAGCTGCGCGTCAAGGGGGGGGGGTACTGTCACGACTTCCGCCGAAGTCGGTCCCTCTCGTTGTTCGGGCAACGTTCGGCGGTCGACGTCACCGGTCTTCCGGCCATCGCTGATCAACCTTTCATTTTCCATTTGTTTTGTCTTGTCTTCCCACACACCTGGTTTCAATCACATCAATTACATCTTGTGTATTTAACCCTCTGTTCCCCACATGTCCTTGTCCGATATTGTTTACTGTAAGTGCTTGTGCACGTTATGTCTGGGGTTGTGTCCCATTATGATTATTGTGTTTTTGTTCACGTTGATTTTTATCATTAAACTGTGCCGTTGTAACACAGTCTTTGCTCTCCTGCGCCTGACCTCTCTGCCGCCAGTACGCACTACAGAATACCGGACCAAATTTATGGCGTCTGCAGGAGCAGGTACCCCTGGTATAGGGGTGGAGGAGCACGTCCGGGAGCACGCCTTACAGTGAGAGAAAGACGAAAATGCAATTAGGCATTCATGGGCAATCGTTGTGTACTGTCTGTATTCCTACTGTAGCAGCATGGTGTAGAATATGAGACTTCTCACAGACACATGTTAGCTAGCTAGCTAGCTAGCTAGCAGCACACACACTGTATAGTTACTCCAAGACTAATTTGAGACATCAAATTAAAATCAAAACGTCATTCCTTTACTCTCCGCCATCATCAAAACATTTATCCAGTTTTGCTCCTATTGAGAGGCACTGAGGCTAGCTAGGCTAGTTATTAACTAGCCTGCTGTAACATTAGACAACAGTATATTTCAGGTTTAGTAAACACAGCTAGCTAGCTAAACATGGCTAGCTTGGCTTGTAGTGGTACTAGCAAGACCCGTTATGGCCAAAAGGATCACCAAATTGTACTGTACTGAACAACACCGCCTTGTGTAAAAAGAGAGCTTATTTTGCTAGCTAGCTACCAACAGAAAAACAACTTACTCGTTGGTCATTTGCCCTCCTGTTCCAGGTGTTCTATGCTACCGTCCCAGTTGATCTGCAGCGACCCTCTCCTGTAAGAACTATCCGTGATCAAATTTGTTGCAGAACAGACTTTTTTCTTTTCTTTTGTCTGCTTGGCTGGACAGCACACGCAGACAACCGTATGTACTCGCTGCTTGCGTGATCGTGCCGTCAGCGAAACACACCGGCCACAATAGTTGCTACAAAACATGACTCCATTCATTTTCAGATCAGACAGCAGGATCAATCAACCAACCAATGACATCATTGGTTGAACTCTCCTGGAGTGAAAATGTGAAAATAGCGCTATAGTTCATAATTATATCTGAAACAGCTTTCGTCACCAAGTCTGAAACAGCTTTCGTCACCAAGTCTGAAACAGCTTTCGTCACCAAGTCTGAAACAGCTTTCGTCACTAAGTATTATGTCTGAAACAGCTTTCGTCACTAAGTATTATGTCTGAAACAGCTTTCGTCACTAAGTATTATGTCTGAAACAGCTTTCGTCACCAAGTCTGAAACAGCTTTCGTCACTAAGTATTATATCTGAAACAGCTTTCGTCACTAAGTATTATATCTGAAACAGCTTTCGTCACTAAGTATTATATCTGAAACAGCTTTCGTCACTAAGTCTGAAACAGCTTTCGTCACTAAGTATTATATCTGAAACAGCTTTCGTCACTAAGTATTATATCTGAAACAGCTTTCGTCACTAAGTATTATATCTGAAACAGCTTTCGTCACTAAGTCTGAAACAGCTTTCGTCACTAAGTATTATATCTGAAACAGCTTTCGTCACTAAGTAGTATGTCTGAAACAGCTTTCGTCACCAAGTCTGAAACAGCTTTCGTCACTAAGTCTGAAACAGCTTTCGTCACCAAGTCTGAAACAGCTTTCGTCACCAAGTCTGAAACAGCTTTCATCACCAAGTCTGAAACACCTTTCATCACCAAGTCTGAAACACCTTTCATCACTAATATTATGTGGGGGGACAGGAAAAACACTCCAAATAGAGTCTAGCAGAGAAGTGTCCCTTTAAGGAGAAAATAATGATCTAAGAATGACAATAGGTTTCTCTGTGAACTCCTAATAATTGTGGAACAAAACACTACTTTCTTTCCTATCATTTAACTTTTTATTTTTTACATCTTCCAGCTCCTTACGTTTGTTGGCTTGGTCTGTGGTGAAGGGAAGAGGGTTTGGGGCGATGACCAGACCAAACAGTTTGCAGAACAGCACTCCAAACACTGCTACAGCTAAGCCTTTGTGTTGCGTGTGATCCAGGAAGTTCACTGGGCTGGGGATCAAAACAGGAAAATATTTAGAACCAGAATGTTAGAAACAAGCTGCTTCAGGTTTGATATATGATGTCATGGCAGGAGGATGCAACAGGGGGGGGGGGAGAATATAATAATACTTTTTAAAAAAAAAAGTCCTATTCCGTTTGTAAATTCACTTTCCCACAGAAGGGAGGATTAGGATGCCGTTTTATTAAGAGGTATTTAAAAATGTTGAAGTCTAAGATTATAATATGGGGTAAGATAAAAGGAATCTCACCTGAGTAATCCTGGGACTCTTTTCTGCCCATCCGCCAGCTTCATCCTCCTGGCGAGGAATGCTAGGGTCAACATGACCACAAGCTGCAGGACAGAACGGGAGACAGACCAATTAGTCCAGGAGACATTTTTAGTTATCCAAGTTAGCCACATCTGTCTGGTCCTTCTGCCCGACCCATATGACCCTTGACACTTGTGCAGCTGTGGACCCCCCCCCCCCCACCCCCCACCCTGCCTTCACCTCAGTCCTCTTGGGACCCCTTGCCCTCTCACCCTGGGGTCAGACCAAAGACTGGGAGGAGACCCCACAACAAAAGGGCTTCCCCCCAACTCTATGATCTGACTGAGTCACCATTAGTCAGGATTTCACAGCTCACTGAGCAGTACTGACATAGTGTGTGACTTCACAGTTCACTTAATCCAGCGTCCCGAAAAGTTAATTTGCACATATCTAATGATACATTACCATATTTTAATACAATATTTGTAATACAAACAAAACGGGTAAAAAAGTTGATTGTGATAATGATAAAGAGAAGAAGAAAAATATAACTTTTATGGTATTGTGCCTGGCCAATGTTTAGCTAAACGGACTGGTATCATCTCCGCAGTAAAAATAAATGTGTAATCTGTACTTTAGTTGTAAACTGGAGTGTTATCAGCTATCGCTGTAGCATGCCCATCGATATGTAACACTACAGGTTTACTCGGATAAAGAAAAAAAATCGGGTTCCATAAAGTCCTTACAGACCAATGGTGTTGAAATCATAGTGTAATCTTATCTACAGGAAAGACCATGGTATATTGGACCTAGACAACCTTATCGTGTAAGAGTAGCCGCGTCGCTGATGGCTTCCTACACAGTATCAGACAGTCGGTTTTTACGCCTGGGATTACAGCGTGGGATTGTGGCTGAAACGGTGGTGAAAACGTGAAGAGGATAGAGAGTGAGAAATGTGTGTGAAGTGGTAATGACATAAGTGTCATAATGGGCTTTTCACACTACTAAGCTGAGCCAAGCTTTGTGCTGAGCCAAGCTTTGTGCTGAGCCAAGCTTTGTGCTGAGCCAAGCTTTGTGCTGAGCCAAGCTTTGTGCTGAGCCAAGCTTTGTGCTGAGCTGGCCTGGTTACACATCCACCATAGTTCCTGAAAGCTGATAAAAATATCAGAGCCAAAACAATCTGGTTCAGGTGGGCAGAGCCAGAACAATCTGGTTCAGGTGGGCAGAGCCAGAACAATCTGGTTCAGGTGGGCAGAGCCAGAACAATCTGGTTCAGGTGGGCAGAGCCAGAACAATCTGGTTCAGGTGGGCAGAGCCAGAACAATCTGGTTCAGGCGGGCAGAGCCAGAACAATCTGGTTCAGGTGGGCAGAGCCAGAACAATCTGGTTCAGGCGGGCAGAGCCAGAACAATCTGGTTCAGGTGGGCAGAGCCAGAACAATCTGGTTCAGGCGGGCAGAGCCAGAACAATCTGGTTCAGGCGGGCAGAGCCAGAACAATCTGGTTCAGGCGGGCAGAGCCAGAACAATCTGGTTCAGGCGGGCAGAGCCAGAACAATCTGGTTCAGGCGGGCAGAGCCAGAACAATCTGGTTCAGGCGGGCAGAGCCAGAACAATCTGGTTCAGGTGGGCAGAGCCAGAACAATCTGGTTCAGGTGGGCAGAGCCAGAACAATCTGGTTCAGGTGGGCAGAGCCAGAACAATCTGGTTCAGGTGGGCAGAGCAGCAGTGTGGAATTCTGGACTAGAGAGGTAAGGCTGACTCAGATGTGAGAGGAGACTGAAGCCGGGAAAAACCAGCAAGATGTGTCCTCTGAAGAGGGGGGGGGGTGAGGTAGGGGATGGGTTAATACTACAAAAATAACCGGGAGTAAACTACATGATTTTGGCCCTGATTTAGCTGTCCCTGATACGTTTTTTGAGATCGGAGACAAAATCTCGAGACGCACGGTCATCACGATGCTCGTCAGAGACACAATCTTGAGGGCTACCGAGCCCGTCTTTGAGCAGTCCCAGACGTCCCCATATTTTTATGCCTTTAAACCAAAGCAAAAGTGTCAAATTGTTACAGCTCGGAAGTTCACAAGCAATGTTGTTAAAATCAAAACGTTGGCTAGATATTTCAACTCTGTATGGCAAGCGTGAATGTCTGACAGAAACCTAGGCTGCTTTGAGCCACAGCTCAATGTAGCTACATTAACAATCTAATCCCATCATTGTTTTGGCGAGACAGCATGGTATGGAGGATCATCACGTCTTAAACTCATCAACAACAAAAAAACGTCCCTTTTTCAGGACCCTGTCTTTCAAAGATAATTCGTAAAAATCCAAATAACTTCACAGTTCTTCATTGTAAAGGGTTTAAACACTGTTTCCCCATGCTTGTTCAATGAACCATAAACAATTAATGAACATGCACCTGTGGAACGGTCGTTAAGACACTAACAGCTTACAGACGGTAGGCAATTAAGGTCACAGTTATGAAAACTTAGGACACTAAAGAGGCCTTTCTACTGACTCTGAAAAACACCAAAAGATGCCCAGGGTCCCTGCTCATCTGCGTGAACGTGCCTTAGGCATGCTGCAAGGAGGCATGAGGACTGCAGATGTGGCCAGGGCAATAAATTGAAATGTCCGTACTGTGAGACGCCTAAGACAGCGCTACAGAGAGACAGGACGTACAGCTGAACGTCCTCGCAGCGGCAGACCACGTGTAACCATTTCTGTTAGTCACATGTCTGTGGAACTTGTTCAGTTTATGTCTCAGGTTGTTGAATCTTGTTATTTTCATACAAATATTTACACATGTTAAGTTTGCTGAAAATAAACGCTGTTGACAGTGAGAGGACGTTTCTTTTTTTGCTGAGTTTAGTAGTGTGTGACCCCCCGTCTGTGCCAGATCAGCTAGTCTACGTACCACTACGTTGGCAAGACAAAAAACTACAGGAAAGATAGTTATTTAACCTGAAAAGCTAAGCAATGTTAAGATTTTGAAAGTCGTGTACTGTACGCCCTCGGCATAACAGATACAAGCAGATATGTTACACAGAGCATTATGGGTACTGTAGTACGTCATGGACTTACGGACAACAGAGAATTATGGTTACTGTAGTACGTCATGGACTTACAGAAATGGCAGAGATGCAGATGTGGTAGAGTCTATCGTCAGCTGTAGGGTCACACGGTGGGATTACTCTGCAAAGTAACATTCACAAACACAGAAACACTGCATTATGGGTACTGTAGTTGTAGTACAGCTGTATATAATATAATGCTTCATGATAATGCTCTAATGATTCATAGTAATGCTATAATGCTTCATGGTAATGCTATAATGCTTCATATAAATGCTATAATGCTTCATATAAATGCTATAATGATTCATATAAATGCTATAATGCTTAATGGTAATTCTACAGTGCTTCATGGTGATGCTATAATGCAACATGGCAGTGCTATAATGCCTCATGGTAATGCTACAATGCCTCATGGTAATGCTACAATGCCTCATGGTAATGCTACAATGCTTCATGGTAACGCTATAATGCTTCATGGTAACGCTATAATGCTTCATGGTAACGCTATAATGCTTCATGCTAATACTATAATGCTTAATAGTTATGCTATAATGCTCCATAGTAATACTATAATGCTCCATAGTAATACTATAATGCTTCATAGTAATACTATAATGTTTCATAGTAATGCTATAATGCTTTGTGATAATGCTACAATGATTCATGGTAATTCTATAATGCTTCATAGTAACGCTATAATTCTTCATGGTAATGCTATATTGCTTCATAATAATGCTAAAATGCTTAGTGGTAATGCTATACTATTCCTTAGTAATGCTATAGTGCTTCATAGAAATGCTATAATGCTTCATAGTAATGCTATAACGCTTCATAGTAATGCTTCATGTTGAGGCTACAATGATTCATAGTACTGTAGCAATAATCTTATTGCTTGGGACAGGTCTTCCTAGAAAGTCTTTGGTATTACTGGATCTCATAGTAATGCTAGCAGTTATAGTAAAGCTATTGTAGCAGTAATGCTTGGACTAATGCTAGCAGTAATGGTGGGATAGATAGGCTTTACTGGGCCTCATAGTAAGCTAATGCTAGCAGTAATGCTTGGACTAATGCTAGCAGTTATAGTAAAGCTACTGTAGCAGTAATGCTTGGACTAATGCTAGTAGTAGTGGTGGGATAGATAGGCTTTACTGGGCCTCACAGTAAGCTAATGCTAGCAGTTATGGTGGGATAGATAGGCTTTACTGGGCCTCATAGTAAGCTAATGCTAGCCGTAATGGTGGGGTAGATAGCTTACTATGAGGCCCAGTAAAGCCTAATGCTAGCAGAAACGCTAGCAGGGAATGCCAGGGATATATTGTGCATGATTATATCCTGCCTGTTTGGCCCTGTCCGGGGGTATCATCGGATGGGGCCACAGTGTCTTCTGATCCCTCCTGTCTCAGCCTCCAGTATTTATGCTGCAGTAGTTTATGTGTCGGGGGGCTAGGGTCAGTCTGTTACATCTGGAGTATTTCTCTTGTCTTATCCGGTGTCCTGTGTGTATTTAAATATGCTCTCTCTAATTCTCTCTTTCTCTCTTTCTGTCTTTCTCTCGGAGGACCTGAGCCCTAGGACCATGCCTCAGGACTACCTGGTATGATGGCTCCTTGTTGTCCCCAGTCCACCTGGCCGTGCTGCTGCTCCAGTTTCAACTGTTCTGCCTGCGGCTATGGAACCCTGACCTGTTCACCGGACGTGCTTGTTGCACCCTCGACAACTACTATGATTATTATTATTTGACCATGCTGGTCATTTATGAACATTTTAACATTTTAACATCTTGACCATGTTCTGTTATAATATCCACCCTGCACAGCCAGAGGAGGACTGGCCACCCCTCATAGCCTGGTTCCTCTCTAGGTTTCTTCCTAGGTTTTTGGCCTTTCTAGGGAGTTTTTCCTAGGGAGTTTTTCCTAGCCACCGTGCTTCTTTCACATGCTTTGCTTGCTGTTTGGGGGTTTTAGGCTGGGTTTCTGTACAGCACTTTGAGAATATCAGCTGATGTACGAAGGGCTATATAAAAATAATAATAAAAAAAAAAAAAAAAATTGATTTGATAAGTAAGTCTAGAGGCTCATGTTCATTAGTTCACAGCATAGCAAAAAATGTTGCAACTGAAACTAAAATTAGCATGTCTTATTGGACAAGTTCAGGTAGTCTCTCCCAGTCTGTTTTCTTCCATTTGTTCCTAATGAATGAGACACAGGCCTTCCAGAGCAGGGAGGTTTGGCTGACAGACTGAGGTGCTGCAGTATCTGAGTAAAACGTTAATACCTGTTGCAGAATATTTTTTTTGCTACAGTATACCCTAATCAATACAACAACCCAGGACAAAGAGCCTGTAGGTTGCTAGAGCAGGGAGGTGTGATGGACAGCTGACTGACAGAGACGACGCCGTATGTCAGTGTTACTAAACTTAACTATCAGCGGGTAACCTAGCGGTTAAAGAATTGGGCCAGTAACTGAAAGGTTACTGGATCGAATCCCCGAGTCTGACAAGGTCAAAAATCTGTCGTTTTGCCCACTGAAACAAGGCAGTTAACCCCACTGTTCCCCGGGCGCCGAAGACGTGGATATCGTTTAAGGCAGCACCTCCCTACACCTCTCTGATTCAGAGGGTTAAATGCGAAGACACATTTCAGTTGAAGGTATTCAGTCTTACTACCGACTAGGTACCCCCCCCCTTTCCCCCAGTATCTGAGTGTTACTAAACCAAGAGGTGTTATACAATCATTACTAAACCCAGAGCAACAGGACCTGATTTGGATGTGTTTATTCTGCCTGAATACATCCCCTAGTCTCAGTAAAAAAAAAAAAACACAGCATTATCATGGGCAACAGCGGAAGAACTGAAATTACAATGCAGACATTTGACCAGTCAGAAAAAGTATTTGCCACCCTATCGTTCCATGATAAACGTTGTTCAAATATAACAAGGGGTGAAAGTAAAGAAGCTCACACAACATAGCTATATTCAGACTGAAAAGACAGAACGCTTAGGCTCAGAATAACACTGAAAAGACAGAACGGTTTGGCTCAGAATAACACTGAAAAGACAGAACGGTTAGTCTCAGAATAACACTGAAAAGACAGAACGGTTTGGCTCAGAATAACACTGAAAAGACAGAACGGTTTGGCTCAGAATAACACTGAAAAGACAGAACGGTTTGGCTCAGAATAACACGGAAAAGACAGAACTGTTAGACTCCGACTAACATCGTATCTTATGTACACTCAGTAAGTTTCGTATTCTGGAAGTCCTGTCTGGACACAACTGGAAGTGGAGAATCAATAGAGAAGCACACTTATGTAACATTTAGTTTAGTCCATCATTTACTAGTTAATCACCTCCAGGCTTCAGCCATGTCTACTGTATGGAGATACTAGTTATTAACACTGATCACCTCCAGGCTTCAGCCACGTCTACTGTATGGAGATACTAGTTATTAACACTGATCACCTCCAAGCTTCGGCCACGTCTACTGTATGGAGATACTAGTTATTAACACTGATCACCTCCAAGCTTCAGCCACGTCTACTCTATGGAGATACTAGTTATTAACACTGATCACCTCCAAGCTTCGGCCACGTCTACTGTATGGAGATACTAGTTATTAACACTGATCACCTCCAAGCTTCAGCCACGTCTACTCTATGGAGATGTTAGTGTTTCAGCCACATCTAGTCTATGGTGATATTATTTATGCACCCGAGGTAAATCTAGTTAAAGACTTGACCGTATTGAAGCAGTTCACCCAAATTAATGATTCAAACATTTAACCAAGGGTATATGAAGCAGATTTCACCAGCATTCAAATCACAAGCCCACACAAAAAAAAGTCAAAGAGAACTATGAAACAACAAAAAGTAAATTCTCATATGGATGGGTATGTCATCCAGAATGGAATAATACAGTTAACTCCCATAGAGATTTAATGGTGTGTACTCACTTGACTGGGACCTTGGTGGACACTTTAAACATTGATATAACAAAACGATTATAGAGAGAGAGAGAGAGAGAGGATTTCACTGATAAATCAGTCACAACTCCACAACAAGTCGTAGAGAACAAGGAAACAACAGTGTTTGGAACAACAGAAATTGTACAATTGAAAAAGCAAGAGGTAACGGTACTCACTCAACTGGAACTTTGGTAGGCACAGCGTTCTCCATGTTCCAATCGGGGTAGTCATAGTAGTCCTTCGCTACGTCTTCGGTGGCACTCATCCTGCTGTCTGGCTCAAGTTCCCACAGATCCTATGGCCGATGAAAAGATTCTAGAACACTGTATAGAACACTCTAGAATACGCTTGGAACTCTCCCCCGGGAACTCTCGGATCACCCTAGCACTCACTCTAGAACACGCTTGGAACTCTTTCCCCCCCCCCCGGAACTCTCGGGAACACTCTCGGATCACTCTAGAACACGCTTGGAACTCTCCCGGATCCCCCAAGAACTCACTCTAGAACCCGCTTGGAACTCTCTCCCTCGAACTCTCGTGAACACTCTAGAACAGTATAACTCTGCTGTTCACACAACTATCAGGTCCTATGTAACTCAGCTCAGGTCTCCTTTTGATCGAGAGGAAAAAAAGTTTTTTGTCGTTTCTCCAAAAGTTTGTTGGTGTGGTGCCCTCGCCGTACCCTGTGATTGGTCTCCTCTCTTGTCCTCTCTTTTGCTCTCTGTTCTTCTCTCTCGCTCTTCAGGTGCCCGGGTCCTCTGTGGGGCTGCAGTACTGTGATGTGACAGGTCCTTGCTCAGAGGCTCCTTGCTGAGAGGCTGCGGCTCCGTACTGCAGGCTGGGTTTGTCCGTCTATCTCACCCCCTGTTCTCAGTCCAACGCCACAACAGGACTTTTTCAGACGAGGATTACCAACCAGACTGGGACACTGGGGAGAGAGAGAGAGAGGGGAGAGAGTGAGAGAGAGAGTGAGAGAGTGAGAGAGAAAAAAAAAATGGAAGAGGGTGAAATAAAAGTAGGGACAAAAAGTTTCAGCAGCTAATCTTCTGTCCCACCTGCAGCTTAGTGGGGTTAGAGAAACTTCCTGTGTGTTGGCCCAGGTTATTACTGGACTTCAGTTATCAGTGTTCAATAAAGATCCTTCCATCTCCTCATTCATACATCCTATACTGGTGGAACATAGTGGCAGCAACAGACCTAAACTACCCTCCTGTACAGTTACCTGTAACTAGGCTAGCAAAAGTCCTAGCTTTTCCAGAAATCCTGATTGGAGGATTCCAGATTTCTTTATTTTTTTGTTCTCCCATCCTAATTCCAGGAATCTTCCAATCAGGATTTCTGGAAAATCTAAACATTTTGGGAAAGCTACCAGAATTTTGCAACTCTAGCCCAATACAACCCAATCATTTTCTTTACCTGTTACTGACTGACCTGTTACTGACCTGTTACTGACCTGTGACTAGACCTGTGACTAGACTAGACCTGTGACTAGACTAGACCTGTGACTAGACCGACCTGTGACTAGACCGACCTGTGACTAGACCGACCTGTGACTAGACCTGTGACTGAAATGTTACTGACCTGTAGCTGGTAGAGATGGTGTATGGTGAAATGAGAAGGGAGGGATGAGAAAGACCGAGGACATGAAGGTAGACATTTATAAACCCCATCGTGACAGGGACTGTGTGGGTAGCTCCTGTCGACAGATCCATTTTCCATAGTGATAACAATAATGACTAACACTGTGGGGTTTCCTCTCTGTCACAGACAGGGTCATTATCTCTCTCTCTCTCAGGGTCATTATCTCTCTCTGTGTGTGTGTGTAAGGTTTACCTTCCTACCAAGCCTGGATGAGTCAAACTAGAATGTGTCAGACAGCAGCACAAACTGAGACCACACACACACACACACACACACACGCACACACACACACAATAGAGAAACAGGCATCACACACACACACACACACACACACACACACACACACACACACACACACACACACAATGCAGCTGATCTCAACCTCTCCTCACATTGAGGCGTCAAGGAAGAGTTCCATATCTTTTCTGTGGTTAAATGATCCCAGTTCTTAATCTACATCAGATAAAAAAAAAAAAAAAGGTTTATATACAGGAAGCTCTGCTCTTTCCATGACATCGACTGACCAGGTGAATCCACTTCAATCCGTGTAGATGAAGGGGCTGGAGACATGTTTAAAGAAATATATATATATTATTATTTTTTAAGTTTGAGACAATTGAGACATGGATTGTGCATGAGTGCCATTCAGAAGGTGAATGTTCATAACCCGGGTTACTTTTGATCAATAGCTCAAAAACAAACTTGGATTGGTCTGGCGAGGAGAGCTTCAGAGCTGGTGTGTATGGGAACGGGGGGGGGATTACCTAGTCAGGTGAACAACTTAATGCATTACAACTGAAATGCGTCTTCCACATATCAACCCTCTGAATCAAAAGAGGTGTTTTTGGGGGCGGGGGGGGGGGCTGCCTTAATAATCAAAGTCCACATCATCGGTGCCTGGGGAGAAGTTGTGTGGGGGTTAACTGCCTTGCTCAGGGCAATAACGGGGGGATTTAAACAAGCAACCTTTTGGTTATTGTCCCATGCTCTAATCGCTAGACTACCTGCCAATTGACTGAGATTAAGGCTATAGCTTTTGTTACCACACTGCAGTCTTTTGTACATTGTAGTAGTCTTTGTACAAGTGAAGTACATTGGACGTTGTGTACAAGTTACAATACAGAGCGTAATACATTGGATAACAAAAGACTAAGGATCAACGGAAGAAACAATTCAGTTGCTAATTTTAGAACATTTTTCTGCAAATCAGTTTTGTTGTAAAGCTACGAAGGCATTTGAAGGTAGAAAGCTTCTTTCGTACAAAGACTATTAAGGGTCAGCAGAAGATGGGAACTACTTCAGTAGCTCATTGAAAACAATTTGCTGGGAGAATTACTAGAGAAAGAAGGAAACAGTAGAATGATTTATTGGAGGAGGGATGTTTCCTCTGGACTCGGAGGAGGAGGAGGGATGTTTCCTCTGGACTCGGAGGAGGAGGAGGGATGTTTCCTCTGGACTCGGAGGAGGAGGAGTGATGTTTCCTCTGGACTCGAAGGAGGAGGAGTGATGTTTCCTCTGGACTCGGAGGAGGAGGAGTGATGTTTCCTCTGGACTCGGAGGAGGAGGAGTGATGTTTCCTCTGGACTCGGAGGAGGAGGAGTGATGTTTCCTCTGGACTCGGAGGAGGAGGAGTGATGTTTCCTCTGGACTCGGAGGAGGAGGAGTGATGTTTCCTCTGGACTCGGAGGAGGAGGAGTGATGTTTCCTCTGGACTCGGAGGAGGAGGAGTGATGTTTCCTCTGGACTCGGAGGAGGAGGAGTGATGTTTCCTCTGGACTCGGAGGAGGAGGAGTGATGTTTCCTCTGGACTCGGAGGAGGAGGAGTGATGTTTCCTCTGGACTCGGAGGAGGAGGAGTGATGTTTCCTCTGGACTCGGAGGAGGAGGAGTGATGTTTCCTCTGGACTCGGAGGAGGAGGAGTGATGTTTCCTCTGGACTCGGAGGAGGAGGAGTGATGTTTCCTCTGGACTCGGAGGAGGAGGAGTGATGTTTCCTCTGGACTCGGAGGAGGAGGAGTGATGTTTCCTCTGGACTCGGAGGAGGAGGAGTGATGTTTCCTCTGGACTCGGAGGAGGAGGAGTGATGTTTCCTCTGGACTCGGAGGAGGAGGAGTGATGTTTCCTCTGGACTCGGAGGAGGAGGAGTGATGTTTCCTCTGGACTCGGAGGAGGAGGAGTGATGTTTCCTCTGGACTCGGAGGAGGAGGAGTGATGTTTCCTCTGGACTCGGAGGAGGAGGAGTGATGTTTCCTCTGGACTCGGAGGAGGAGGAGTGATGTTTCCTCTGGACTCGGAGGAGGAGGAGTGATGTTTCCTCTGGACTCGGAGGAGGAGGAGTGATGTTTCCTCTGGACTCGGAGGAGGAGGAGTGATGTTTCCTCTGGACTCGGAGGAGGAGTGATGTTTCCTCTGGACTCGGAGGAGGAGTGATGTTTCCTCTGGACTCGGAGGAGGAGTGATGTTTCCTCTGGACTCGGAGGAGGAGTGATGTTTCCTCTGGACTCGGAGGAGGAGTGATGTTTCCTCTGCTAGGAGGAGGAGGATGTTTCCTCTGGACTTTTGGGCTTGATTTACACATAATTTCCCCACCAGCGTTGTGTTTCTATCAGACTGAGGATGAAAGGCTTTGCGTGATGAAGGAGTGCACACCTGTCACGCGTGCTCCCTCTTCGGCCTCTCGGTCACCAGGCTGCTCGTTATGGTGCACACCTGTCACCATCGTTACGTCCACCTGCGCATCATCAGACTCACCTGGACTCCACCACTTCCTTCCCTGATTACTTAATTAACATTTATGTTGCGTTTATTTATTAATATATTCACTCCCTGAACTTGCTTCCTGACTCTCAGAGTACATCGTTACAGAATAACGCCTCACCTAAGGGAAGCTTCAGGCAGTGTTTTTTTTTTTAAATGTATCCATTATTTTACCAGGTAAGTTTGACTGAGAAGACATTCTCATTTACAGCAACGACCTGGGGAATAGTTACAGGGGAGAGGAGGAGGATGAATGAGCCAATTGTAAACTGGGGATGATTAGGTGGCCATGATGGTATGAGGTCCAGATTGGGAATTTAGCCAGGACACCAGGGGTTAACACCCCTACTCTTACGATAAGTGCCATGGGATCTTTAATGACCTCAGAGAGTCAGGACACCCGTTTAACATCCCATCCGAAAGACAGCACCCTACACAGGGCAATGTCCCCAATCACTGCCCTGGGGCATTGGGATATTTGTTTTAGACCAGAGGAAAGAGTGCCTCCTACTGGCCCTCCAACACCACTTCCAGCAGGGCTACCTACGGTTGGGTACTGGAGGGGGGCCGGGGGGGGCCAGGGCTACCTACGGGTGGGTACTGGAGGGGGGCCAGGGGGGGGGGCCAGGGCTACCTACGGTTGGGTACTGGAGGGGGGGGCCAGGGGGGGGCCAGTGCTACCTACGGTTGGGTACTGGAGGGGGGCCAGGGGGGGGGGGCAGGGCTACCTACGGTTGGGTACTGGAGGGGGGCCAGGGGGGGCCAGTGCTACCTACGGTTGGGTACTGGAGGGGGGCCAGGGGGGGGGGGCAGGGCTACCTACGGTTGGGTACTGGAGGGGGGCCAGGGGGGGCCAGTGCTACCTACGGTTGGGTACTGGAGGGGGGCCAGGGGGGGCCAGTGCTACCTACGGTTGGGTACTGGAGGGGGGCCAGGGGGGGCCAGTGCTACCTACGGTTGGGTACTGGAGGGGGGCCAGGGGGGGGGGGGGCAGGGCTACCTACGGTTGGGTACTGGAGGGGGGCCAGGGGGGGCCAGTGCTACCTACGGTTGGGTACTGGAGGGGGGCCAGGGGGGGCCAGTGCTACCTACGGTTGGGTACTGGAGGGGGGCCAGGGGGGGCCAGTGCTACCTACGGTTGGGTACTGGAGGGGGGCCAGGGGGGGGGGGCAGGGCTACCTACGGTTGGGTACTGGAGGGGGGCCAGGGGGGGCCAGTGCTACCTACGGTTGGGTACTGGAGCTAGTGCAACACTTAGGGGCCAGTTACCTACCACCTGTGTGTGTGTCCGTGTGTCCGTGTGTGTCCGTGTCCGTGTGTGTCCGTGTGTGTGTGTGTGAGACTATGCTGGTCGGTCCGCGTCAGAGGTTCGCTCATTATGCCAGGATTACAGGCAAACATCGAAACCCCCCCCCCCCCCAAAAAAACACTCCTACTAAGTATTAACACTCCTGAGAAAATAGAGACTGTGTCCCAAACGGCACCCTTGTCCCTACAGGGCCCCACAGTGCTGTGGTAAATAATAGAGCAGGTTATAGGGGATAGGATGCCATTTGGGATGCAACCCAATGTCTGGACTAGGGGCTAATAAGCTGCTGAACAAAGAAAAAAAAGACAGGCCTGACAAATAAAGAGGTCGCCCGAACAAAGAATGCTTTGAAGCCTTGGAGTTACATCAGAGGGATCCCGGCGTGATCATACCAGACAGCTGCTATCAGCTTTAGCTGTACGTGTAGCTACTTCTAACTTCAACAGGTCCTTTGAAAATAAAGCAACAGAAACAGAGACATGATACTTGACAAAAATAGAGGAGGCGATTGGATCACTGATCCTCGACAAAAATAGAGGAGGTGATTGGATCACTGATCCTTGACAAAAATAGAGGAGGCGATTGGATCACTGATCCTCGACAAAAATAGAGGAGGTGATTGGATCACTGATCCTTGACAAAAATAGAGGAGGCGATTGGATCACTGATCCTTGACAAAAATAGAGGAGGTGATTGGATCACTGATCCTCGACAAAAATAGAGGAGGCGATTGGATCACTGATCCTCGACAAAAATAGAGGAGGCGATTGGATCACTGATCCTCGACAAAAATAGAGGAGGTGATTGGATCACTGATCCTCGACAAAAATAGAGGAGGCGATTGGATCACTGATCCTCGACAAAACTAGAGGCGATTGGATCACTGATCCTTGACAAAAATAGAGGAGGCGATTGGATCACTGATCCTCGACAAAAATAGAGGCGATTGGATCACTGATCCTCGACAAAAATAGAGGCGATTGGATCACTGATCCTCGACAAAATAAAGGTGATTGTATCACTGATCCTCTACAAATCCTTTTTTTAACAATATAAACATGACAGTTATGTTTTAACCTACATCTCCAACCATCTGTGGTCCTCTGTAACTCAGCTGGTAGAGCACGGCTCCTGCAATCCCAGGGTAGTGGCTTTGATTTCAGGGACCACACGTACGTAAGACTGGGAAGCTAACAAACCCCCTGCTACTATTATATTATCCGGGAAGCTAACAAACCCCCTGCTACGATTATATTATCTGGGAAGCTAACAAACCCCCTGCTACTATTATATTATCTGGGAAGCTAACAAACCCCCTGCTACTATTATATTATCTGGGAAGCTAACAAACCCCCTGCTACTATTATATTATCTGGGAAGCTAACAAACCCCCTGCTACTATTATATTATCTGGGAAGCTAACAAACCCCCTGCTACTATTATATTATCTGGGAAGCTAACAAACCCCCTGCTACTATTATATTATCTGGGAAGCTAACAAACCCCCTGCTACTATTATATTATCTGGGAAGCTAACAACCCCCCTGCTACTATTATATTATCTGGGAAGCTAACAACAAGGTCTGTTTAAACTACTGGCACACAGCTCAGACACCCATACATACCCCACAAGACATGCCACCAGAGGTCTGTTTAAACTACTGGCACACAGCTCAGACACCCATCCATACCCCACAAGACATGCCACCAGAGGTCTCTTCACAGTCCCCAAGTCCAGAACAGACTATGGGAGGAGCACAGTACTACATAGAGCCATGACTACATGGAACTCTATTCCACATCAGGTAACTGATGCAGCAGGAGAATCAGATTTTAAAAAACAGATAAATGTATTACCTTATGGAACAGCGGGGACTGGGAAGCAACACAAACATAGGCACAGACACACACACTATACATACACATGGATTTAGCACTGTAGATATGTGGTAGTGGTGGAGTAGGGGCCTGAGGGCACACAGTGTGTTGTGAAATCTGTGAATGTATTATAATGTTTTTAAATTGTATAAACTGCCTTAATTTTGCTGGACCCCAGGAAGAGTAGCTGCTGCCTTGGCAGGAACTAATGGGGATCCATAATAAACCCCAGGAAGAGTAGTTGCTGCCTTGGCAGGAACTAACGGGGATCCATAATAAACCCCAGGAAGAGAAGCTGCTGCCTTGACAGGAACTAATGGGGATCCATAATAAACCCCAGGAAGAGTAGCTGCTGCCTTGACAGGAACTAATGGGGATCCATAATAAACCCCAGGAAGAGTAGCTGCTGCCTTGGCAGGAACTAATGGGGATCCATAATAAACCCCAGGAAGAGTAGTTGCTGCCTTGGCAGGAACTAACGGGGATCCATAATAAACCCCAGGAAGAGTAGCTGCTGCCTTGGCAACAGGAACTAATGGGGATCCATAATAAACCCCAGGAAGAGTAGCTGCTGCCTTGGCAGGAACTAATGGGGATCCATAATAAACCCCAGGAAGAGTAGCGGCTGCCTCGGCAGGAACTAATGGGGATCCATAATAAACCCCAGGAAGAGTAGCTGCTGCCTTGGCAGGAACTAATGGGGATCCATAATAAACCCCAGGAAGAGTAGCTGCTGCCTCGGCAGGAAGTAACAGGGATCCATAATAAACCCCAGGAAGAGTAGCTGCTGCCTCGGCAGGAAGTAACAGGGATCCATATACATGCCATGGACAGCAACTATATTTTCATGTTACCAAGCTGTCACAAGAGACTAGTTCTAATGAAATGGAGAAGCCTACAGGTTTTTATTCTAGCAGTGATTAGGGGATATCCCTTCATAACAGTGAAGACGCGCCACCCTGTTAAATAACTCTGAAGCCAATGTGGCACAATACTACTAAATAGGATCCAGGCTTTATCTATACGAGGGAATCTGATTTAAAATGGGCCCTGTGCTGCTGTGAATTCAGACAGATAGGCACAATTTCACTATTGTATCAACAAGGGTTGGGCTCAAATAAAATGGTCAATTTAGGGCGGTAAACACAAATAAAAAATTCAATAATAAAAAATTTTAAAAAAAGGGGCGTTGATTTTCAATGACTTCTTAAGAAAGTTTTCCCAACTTCTGAATTTTAAAATTGAAATAACTTCCTGAATTGACTTCCTCCAATTTTAATAGAACCTAACCTTGATATCAGCTTGGCTTCCAGCCTAGTGATGTGTCTATAAGATAGATGCTTCTTCTAATGGCTTCATATCCACCATCATCACTCAGTCAGGGCCCCTGCTCTCGGGCCCTGGTGAACCCTTAACTTTCTCCTCAGTCTCCATGGTGTCAAAAAATGGGACACCCAGTTTAACACAGCAAAACAGTTTTCAATCGTGGATGAGACAGCTGGTGACGGGGACAGCTGTCCTCTTATTAAAACAGGAGAGGGGGACGTCCAGCTGTCTTCTTATTAAAACAGGAGAGGGGACGTCCAGCTGTCCTCTTATTAAAACAGGAGAGGGGGACGTCCAGCTGTCTTCTTATTAAAACAGGAGAGGGGGACGTCCAGCTGTCCTCTCATTAAAACAGGAGAGGGGGGACGTCCAGCTGTCTTCTTATTAAAACAGGAGAGGGGGGACGTCCAGCTGTCCTCTTATTAAAACAGGAGAGGGGGACGTCCAGCTGTCCTCTTATTAAAACAGGAGAGGGGACGTCCAGCTGTCCTCTTATTAAAACAGGAGAGGGGGACGTCCAGCTGTCCTCTCATTAAAACAGGAGAGGGGGACGTCCAGCTGTCCTCTCATTAAAACAGGAGAGGGGGACGTCCATCTGTCCTCTTATTAAAACAGGAGAGGGGGACGTCCATCTGTCCTCTTATTAAAACATGAGAGGGGGACGTCCATCTTGTGAATGAGACAGGTGACGGGGACAGCTGTCCTCTCATTAAAACAGGAGCGGGGACGTCCAGCTGTCCTCTCATTAAAACAGACATGTTCAGAGGTGAATTGGATAAGCACCCTAAAGAAAACATAAAGCGTTTTGTGACGGCATAATTTATTGTTAACATAAAAAGTCTCTCTCTGTCTCTCTCTCTCTCTCTCTCTGCTCTTAGGATTGTAAAGCGATCCTCGCTCTATGAGCCACATTACAATTCCCACCAAGTGGGTTAACCCTATTGGTGTAGGGTGTTGTACTTTCATGCCGGAGACCTGAGTTCGCTTCCTGTTCGCTACAATATTCTGGATTATGTTTGATAAAAGACACCATCTTTCAGAGCCTTTGATGTTTCCTGTGGTTTTGATCTTAGATCTCTCTCTCTCTCTCTCCGTTTCTACAACAATGGCTCTTTTCAGCTTGCCACCTGTATATGCCTCACATTCCTGGCCAACGACACAGGCGAGGGGACCATTCAGTGTCCTGCAGCCTGAGGGGGAAATAGAACTCTGGGTTTCACACGAATCCCTCTTTCCCCCCCGACACACACAAGTAGAGACATGTTGCAATTTGAGTTATTTTTTGATGACATGGAATCATAATCTCAAGGCCATTATCACACCCCGGGAAAAAAAAGTTTTGAATACAGAATAATAATGTTATTAGGTGAAGAGGTGTAAATGAAAAGGGGCCGCGCACGCGCCTCGTACCGAATCACACGTTGGGAAGAAAATAGAGCAAACATTTTACAGTCGTGGAAATGTAAACGTGTAGACGTGAGGAAAGGTGTATTATTTTATAAGTTATAATTATATCCTACTGTTATCTCCAATTGTGTTTTAAAAAAAAAAAATTATTACCAAAACAATTATACCATAACGGAAACCTATTACATTTTTTTTTACAAAAAATTAGTTTTGCACAAAAACTTGTAGCCCGTCTGCATGAGATAAGAGCGGAAGACCCATTAAAACAAACTATTGTTATCGGATCAAGTTGGCACATTTTCCTAACAGTCCTGCACTTGGAATTTAATCTAAATATAAACTACAGTTATGTAGCAGTGGATAATATCGGATTATTATAAGCAGTTTTGATTGATACACTTTCAGAGTTCATTTGCACTTAGAATAAAAAAATAAAATAAAAAAAATGTCTGACATTCCCTTGTCCCAGAAGAAACACATAATTTGAACCTTGAATATGAAACCATATTGTAGTTGTGCCACTGTCCATATGACATTGTACAAAGTAAAATGCAAATGAATGAAGTCTACTGTAGAATCATTGTAGTCTATTAAATTACCTTGTAATATCCTGGACCCCCCCTCTCTTTCTCGCTCTCTCTACCCCCCCTTTGTGATGTCCTCTTGGTTCGGACAGCATTAAATAATTATCCCCAATATGACCAAGAGGTAAATCCTCCATGCATGACAAGCAACTCCCACATGGCAAAGCGAATCAATGATTAGATACACAAAACAAAACCCCCTTTCGAAAAGCAATAAGTCTTGAAGTGTCCCAAAATGGCACACTAGTCCTTGTGTAGTGTGCACTGCTTTACCCTAAATCGGCTCTGATCAAAAAGTAGTGCACTACATTTGGGAATAAGGTGGCATTTGGGACGGAGCCTTGATGTTATCTGAACCTGAGCAGAGGTCCAGTAATCTCTTTGGGACTTTGACCGATCTTCTTGTAGTGGGACGCGACAGCTTAGCTCTGTGTCGTTGGGCAAGCGATATGTGTGTCCCAAATGACACCCTATTCCCTATTGAGTGCACTACTTTTGACCTGGTCCCATAGGGCCCATAGGGTGCCGTTTGGGACGTAGTCAACAACAGTTGAAAGTACAGCAGGACTAAGGAATGTACGCAACATGGCCAAAGGTATGCGGACACCCCTTCAAAATGAGTAGGTTCGGCTATTTCAGCCACACCCGTTGCTGACAGGTGTATAAAAATCAAGGACACAGCCATGCAATCTCCATAGGAAAACATTGGCAGTAGCGTGGCCTTACTTGAAAAGCTCAGTGATGCCACCTTTCCAACAATTCAGTTCGTTCAATTTCTGCTCTGCTCGTGTTTCCCCGGTCAACTGTAAGTGCTGTTATTGTGAAGTGGAATGTCTAGGAGCAACAACGGCTCAGTCACAAAGTGGTAGGCCACACAAGCTCACAGAACGGGATCGCCGAGTGCTGAAGCGCGTAGTGCGTATAAATGTTTATTTTTTTGTAAATGGTCCCTATTTTACCAAAAGTATTGGGACAAATTCACTGTGTTATTTTATTGAGTTTATTATATTTTTTATAAAAGTTTTTAGCGAAAAAAAAAAAATCTTACTTAAAAAAAAAAAAAGGATTGTTTGTTAAGGGCTTGTAAGTAAGCATTTCACCTGTTGTGTTCAGCGCAGGTGACAAATATAATTTGATCTGATTTTAAACACTATTATTGTACACAGAGGGAGTCCATGCAACTTATTATGTGACTTGTTAAGCACATTTTTACTCCTGAACTTATTTAGGCTTGCCATAACAAAGGGGTTGAATACTTACTGACTCAAGACATTTCAGCTTTTCATTTTATTGTTGGGTATTGTGTGTAGGCCAGTGACACAAAATGTAAACATAATCTATTTTAAATTCGGACTGTAACACAACAAAATGTGGGAAAAAGTCAAAGGGGTGTGAATACTTTCTGAAGACATGGTATCTCGTGGAAGTGCTTGAAAAAAAAATCACACAGTAAAGGTGGTTTTATGATTCTATTTGCTTTAGCCAGTATTGTCTGAGACAGCTAGTGAAATTCCATGGTGTGTTTACCTTCCAGACCACAGCAGGGTTGGCCCTCCTCTATAGCTGCAGCAACAAGAGACCACACATCACTTCAATCAATGGTCATAGTAACTCTCTCAGGATCAATCATACAAACCTATACTACAGTCTTACAGAAAAGTGTCCTTTCGTCTCGTCTCCTTTCCTCTATACTATAATGCAGAGGACAGGAGAGGAGTAAAAATGGAGGAGAAGATTCTGGATCTCGTGGTTGAGTTGGTCAACGTTCTGTTAATCCAGGTGGGTCGGAATGTTCTGGTCTTGACCGAGGAGAACCCTCTACTAGATTACTCTAGGGCAGGTGTACAGTTGACAGTCAATCGGAGTGGTCAACTAGACCGACTCAGGTAAAGGTCCCACACCTTCAGCAGGTTCTCCTTCAGTCTGGATGAGGTCCCACACCTTCAGCAGGTTCTCCTTCAGTCTGGATGAGGTCCACACCTTCAGCAGGTTCTCCTTCAGTCTGGATGAGGTCCACACCTTCAGCAGGTTCTCCTTCAGTCTGGATGAGGTCCACACCTTCAGCAGGTTCTCCTTCAGTCTGGATGAGGTCCCACACCTTCAGCAGGTTCTCCTTCAGTCTGGATGAGGTCCCACACCTTCAGCAGGTTCTCCTTCAGTCTGGATGAGGTCCCACACCTTCAGCAGGTTCTCCTTCAGTCTGGATGAGGTCCCACACCTTCAGCAGGTTCTCCTTCAGTCTGGATGAGGTCCCACACCTTCAGCAGGTTCTCCTTCAGTCTGGATGAGGTCCACACCTTCAGCAGGTTCTCCTTCAGTCTGGATGAGGTCCCACACCTTCAGCAGGTTCTCCTTCAGTCTGGATGAGGTCCACACCTTCAGCAGGTTCTCCTTCAGTCTGGATGAGGTCCCACACCTTCAGCAGGTTCTCCTTCAGTCTGGATGAGGTCCCACACCTTCAGCAGGTTCTCCTTCAGTCTGGATGAGGTCCCACACCTTCAGCAGGTTCTCCTTCAGTCTGGATGAGGTCCACACCTTCAGCAGGTTCTCCTTCAGTCTGGATGAGGTCCACACCTTCAGCAGGTTCTCCTTCAGTCTGGATGAGGTCCACACCTTCAGCAGGTTCTCCTTCAGTCTGGATGAGGTCCACACCTTCAGCAGGTTCTCCTTCAGTCTGGATGAGGTCCACACCTTCAGCAGGTTCTCCTTCAGTCTGGATGAGGTCCCACACCTTCAGCAGGTTCTCCTTCAGTCTGGATGAGGTCCCACACCTTCAGCAGGTTCTCCTTCAGTCTGGATGAGGTCCACACCTTCAGCAGGTTCTCCTTCAGTCTGGATGAGGTCCCACACCTTCAGCAGGTTCTCCTTCAGTCTGGATGAGGTCCCACACCTTCAGCAGGTTCTCCTTCAGTCTGGATGAGGTCCACACCTTCAGCAGGTTCTCCTTCAGTCTGGATGAGGTCCCACACCTTCAGCAGGTTCTCCTTCAGTCTGGATGAGGTCCCACACCTTCAGCAGGTTCTCCTTCAGTCTGGATGAGGTCCCACACCTTCAGCAGGTTCTCCTTCAGTCTGGATGAGGTCCACACCTTCAGCAGGTTCTCCTTCAGTCTGGATGAGGTCCACACCTTCAGCAGGTTCTCCTTCAGTCTGGATGAGGTCCCACACCTTCAGCAGGTTCTCCTTCAGTCTGGATGAGGTCCCACACCTTCAGCAGGTTCTCCTTCAGTCTGGATGAGGTCCACACCTCATCAGCCGCCTCTCTAAACACGTCTACTCAGTGTGCAGTGGGCCCTCCCAGCTGTCTCAGTGACTAAACACGTCTACTCAGTATGCAGTGGGCCCTCCCAGCCGTCTCTCTAAACACGTCTACTCAGTGTGCAGTGGGCCCTCCCAGCCGCCTCAGTGTCTAAACACGTCTACTCAGTATGCAGTGGGCCCTCCCAGCCGCCTCTCTAAACACGTCTACTCAGTATGCAGTGGGCCCTCCCAGCTGTCTCAGTGTCTAAACACGTCTACTCAGTGTGCAGTGGGCCCTCCCAGCCGTCTGTCTAAACACGTCTACTCAGTGTGCAGTGGGCCCTCCCAGCCGTCTCTCTAAACACGTCTACTCAGTGTGCAGTGGGCCCTCCCAGCCGTCTCTCTAAACACGTCTACTCAGTGTGCAGTGGGCCCTCCCAGCTGTCTCAGTGACTAAACACGTCTACTCAGTGTGCAGTGGGCCCTCCCAGCCGTCTCTCTAAACACGTCTACTCAGTGTGCAGTGGGCCCTCCCAGCTGTCTCAGTGACTAAACACGTCTACTCAGTGTGCAGTGGGCCCTCCCAGCCGTCTCAGTGTCTAAACACGTCTACTCAGTGTGCAGTGGGCCCTCCCAGCCGTCTCAGTGACTAAACACGTCTACTCAGTGTGCAGTGGGCCCTCCCAGCCGTCTCTCTAAACACGTCTACTCAGTGTGCAGTGGGCCCTCCCAGCTGTCTCAGTGTCTAAACACGTCTACTCAGTGTGCAGTGGGCCCTCCCAGCCGCCTCTCTAAACACGTCTACTCAGTGTGCAGTGGGCCCTCCCAGCCGCCTCTCTAAACACGTCTACTCAGTGTGCAGTGGGCTCTCCCAGCCGTCTCTCTAAACACGTCTACTCAGTGTGCAGTGGGCCCTCCCAGCCGCCTCTCTAAACACGTCTACTCAGTGTGCAGTGGGCTCTCCCAGCTGTCTCAGTGATTAAACACGTCTACTCAGTATGCAGTGGGCCCTCCCAGCCGTCTCTCTAAACACGTCTACTCAGTGTGCAGTGGGCCCTCCCAGCTGTCTCAGTGTCTAAACACGTCTACTCAGTGTGCAGTGGGCCCTCCCAGCTGTCTCAGTGTCTAAACACGTCTACTCAGTGTGCAGTGGGCCCTCCCAGCTGTCTCAGTGACTAAACACGTCTACTCAGTGTGCAGTGGGCCCTCCCAGCTGTCTCAGTGACTAAACACGTCTACTCAGTGTGCAGTGGGCCCTCCCAGCTGTCTGTCTAAACACGTCTACTCAGTGTGCAGTGGGCCCTCCCAGCTGTCTCAGTGTCTAAACACGTCTACTCAGTGTGCAGTGGGCCCTCCCAGCTGTCTCAGTGTCTAAACACGTCTACTCAGTGTGCAGTGGGCCCTCCCAGCCGTCTCAGTGTCTAAACACGTCTACTCAGTGTGCAGTGGGCCCTCCCAGCCGTCTCAGTGACTAAACATGTCTACTCAGTGTGCAGTGGGCCCTCCCAGCCGTCTCTCTAAACACGTCTACTCAGTGTGCAGTGGGCCCTCCCAGCTGTCTCAGTGACTAAACACGTCTACTCAGTGTGCAGTGGGCCCTCCCAGCCGCCTCTCTAAACACGTCTACTCAGTGTGCAGTGGGCCCTCCCAGCTGTCTCAGTGACTAAACACGTCTACTCAGTATGCAGTGGGCCCTCCCAGCCGTCTCTCTAAACACGTCTACTCAGTGTGCAGTGGGCCCTCCCAGCCGTCTGTCTAAACACGTCTACTCAGTGTGCAGTGGGCCCTCCCAGCTGTCTCAGTGACTAAACACGTCTACTCAGTGTGCAGTGGGCCCTCCCAGCTGTCTCAGTGTCTAAACACGTCTACTCAGTGTGCAGTGGGCCCTCCCAGCTGTCTGTCTAAACACGTCTACTCAGTGTGCAGTGGGCCCTCCCAGCCGCCTCTCTAAACACGTCTACTCAGTGTGCAGTGGGCCCTCCCAGCTGTCTCAGTGACTAAACACGTGTCCCGTTGTATAAATGATTGGAGTCAGGTGCGGGAATAAGTAATAGAGGGTTTTAATGCAACACCCTAAAATACAACATGCCATGAAATGCAAAGGGGACCTGTTACGAATCCCAGTCTAGGGGGGGGGGGAGGGGGGGGGGGGGATGGAAACAGACCCGTAACATAACTCATGCAAATTATAACAGTGAAAAGGAACAGTGTGAACTAATAACAACAGACAACTTAAATCTACCGTCAAACACTAAATGTTTATTTCTTAAACACACGGTAAAGGGGTGTGAGAAAAGGGGCTGAGCTGGACCCAAGGAAAGAAATAATAAATATCCAAAAAAACCCTAAGCTAGTCTTACTTGCTTCAATAACCGCTAGCTAACTAACGATTAAAATACAGTGGGTGGTATTGACCCCAGATATTAGGAGACTCCTCATAGTTTAATGTAGTATTGACCAGATATTAGGGGTCAATGTTTTCCTACGGGTAATGTATGTCCATGGGCGACTTGGCTTTGCACCCCCTTTTCCCACCAAACAAACAAACAAAGTCATACACCATAACAATACATACTCACATAATAGCAGACAAATGTGACATGTAGGTGCAAAAACATAAGAGAGAGATAGCTGCAGAGACAACTGATTGTGAGTCTTAAACCAAGGGAAAGGGGATGTGATTGGGTAAGGGAAAATAAGCAGGTGTGTCTTCTGATTGGCGACTGATGAGTGACACCTGTGACTAGGGCAGAAGGAGAGAAAATACACAGGATACCTGTATCCGTAACAGGACGAAACCCAAAACAAAAACGTATAAAAAAAACACAGGGCTGTAACCCAAACGAAAGAGCAAGGTTGAACCTCTAATAAATGCACGGGACTGAGACCCGTAAAAACAACGCACGGGACTGAGACCCGTAAAAACAACGCACGGGACTGACACCCGTAAAAACAACGCACGGGACTGACATCCGTAAAAACAACGCACGGGACTGACATCCGTAAAAACAACGCACGGGACTGACATCCGTAAAAACAACGCACGGGACTGAGACCCGTATAAACAACGCACGGGACTGAGACCCGTATAAACAACGCACGGGACTGAGACCCGTAAAAACAACGCACGGGACTGAGACCCGTAAAAACAACGCACGGGACTGAGACCCGTAAAAACAACGCACGGGACTGAGACCCGTAAAAACAACGCACGGGACTGAGACCCGTAAAAACAACACACGGGGATTAGACCCGTAATAACAACACACGGGGATTAGACCCGTAATAACAACACACGGGGATTAGACCCGTAATAACAACACACGGGGATTAGACCCGTAATAACAACACACGGGGATTAGACCCGCAATAACAACACACGGGACGAGACCCGTAATAACAACACACGGGACGAGACCCGTAATAACAACACACAGGGATTAGACACGTAATAACAATACACGGGGATTAGACCCGTAATAACAACACACGGGACGAGACCCGTAATAACAACACACGGGGATTAGACCCGTAATAACAACACACGGGATGAGACCCGTAATAACAACACACGGGGATTAGACCCGTAATAACAACACACGGGGATTAGACTCGTAATAACAACACACGGGGATTAGACCCGTAATAACAACCCACGGGGATTAGACCCGTAATAACAACACACGGGGATTAGACCCGTAATAACAACACACGGGATTAGACCCGTAATAACAACACACGGGACGAGACCCGTAATAACAACACACGGGGATTAGACCCGTAATAACAACACACGGGGATTAGACCCGTAATAACAACACACGGGGATTAGACCCGTAATAACAACACACGGGGAGTAGACCCGTAATAACAACACACGGGACGAGACCCGTAATAACAACACACGGGGATTAGACCCGTAATAACAACACACGGGGAGTAGACCCGTAATAACAACACACGGGGATTAGACCCGTAATAACAACACACGGGGATTAGACCCGTAATAACAACACACGGGGATTAGACCCGTAATAACAACACACAGGGATTAGACCCGTAATAACAACACACGGGACGAGACCCGTAATAACAACACACGGGGATTAGACCCGTAATAACAACACACGGGGACGAGACCCGTAATAACAACACACGGGGATTAGACCCGTAATAACAACACACGGGGATTAGACCCGTAATAACAACACACGGGACGAGACCCGTAATAACGAGTACACAATACAAGCACCACGAAAGCCAAAACGACAAAGCGCAGGTACTCACAAGATCCACGGACATGGAAACAATAACCGACAAGACAATGGTGAACAGAGGACACGTGTTTATATATACAAATACTAAATCAGGGGAATTGGTATCAGGTGTTCGTAATGAAACAGTTCAGTGACGCCTCGATACCGGTGATGTAGACATCCGGGAACTGGTGCAAAGAATGAGCAGCAGTACCTGGGGGGGAATCCATGATAACTTTTATTGAACACTATAATAACAAAACAAGAAAACGAACGAACGAACACACAGTATTGCAGGCTAAACACAGCAGTGCAAAATAAACATCTTCCCAAAAAACCCATTACAAAAAAAAAAAAAACACCCCTCTATATAGGATCTTCAATCAGAGGCAACGAGGAACAGCTGCCTCCAATTGAAGGTCCATCCAACAACCCTAAACATAGAACTAAAAAGACTAGACCAGAAGATAGAAATATACTAACATAGAACATAGCCCAAAAACCCCCGAAACACTCTAAACAAACACCCCCCTGCCACGTCCTGACCAAACTACAATAACAAATAACCCCCATTACTGGTCAACTCAGTACGCAAACGGGCTTTACATTCCCAGAGCTCGTAAAGCATCCCCTTTTCACACAGATTTTTGGTTGTGTATTGAATTAACAGCGTAGACAGGAGCATGATTAGAGGCCTTTAAATTGAACGTTGTTACCTCTGTTTAGATGCTGCCTGGAGAGCATTATAGTCTCCTAACTACTGGCATAGCTAGCGTACTTGGAGGTGTGTGTGTGTGCGACGACAAAGTAGTGTCCCCCAAGACATGGTAATTGAAGCTAAACAAATATAAATATCTGGTTACCAGCTGGAATGAGTGGAGTGAATCTAAACGGGCCGTAAGGTATGACACTAGGAGTCTCCTAATATCTGGACAATACTACATTAAACTATGAGGAGTCTCCTATTATCTGGTCAATACTACATTAAACTATGAGGAGTCTTAATATCTGGGGTCAATACTACATTAAACTATGAGGAGTCTTCTAATATCTGGGGTCAATACTACATTAAACTATGAGGATTCTCCTAATATCTGGTCAATACTACATTAAACTATGATGAGTCTCCTAATATCTGTGGTCAATACTACATTAAACTATGAGGAGTCTCCTAATATCTGTGGTCAATACTACATTAAACTATGATGAGTCTCCTAATATCTGGTCAATACTACATTAAACTATGAGGAGTCTCCTAATATCTGGGGTCAATACTACATTAAACTATGAGGAGTCTCCTAATATCTGGGGTCAATACTACATTAAACTATGAGGAGTCTCCTAATATCTGGGGTCAATACTACATTAAACTATGAGGAGTCTCCTAATATCTGGTCAATACTACATTAAACTATGAGGAGTCTCCTAATATCTGGGGTCAATACTACATTAAACTATGAGGAGTCTCCTAATATCTGGGGTCAATACTACATTAAACTATGAGGAGTCTCCTAATATCTGGTCAATACTACATTAAACTATGAGGAGTCTCCTAATATCTGGGGTCAATACTACATTAAACTATGAGGAGTCTCCTAATATCTGGGGTCAATACTACATTAAACTATGAGGAGTCTCCTAATATCTTGGGTCAATACTACATTATACTATGAGGAGTCTCCTAATATCTGGGGTCAATACTACATTAAACTATGAGGAGTCTCCTAATATCTGGGGTCAATACTACATTAAACTATGAGGAGTCTCCTAATATCTGGGGTCAATACTACATTAAACTATGAGGAGTCTCCTAATATCTGGTCAATACTACATTAAACTATGAGGAGTCTCCTAATATCTGGGGTCAATACTACATTAAACTATGAGGAGTCTCCTAATATCTGGGGTCAATACTACATTAAACTATGAGGAGTCTCCTAATATCTGGGGTCAATACTACATTAAACTATGAGTAGTCTCCTAATATCTGGTCAATACTACATTAAACTATGAGGAGTCTTAATATCTGGGGTCAATACTACATTAAACTATGAGGAGTCTCCTAATATCTGGGGTCAATACTACATTAAACTATGAGGAGTCTCCTAATATCTGGTCAATACTACATTAAACTATGAGGAGTCTCCTAATATCTGGGGTCAATACTACATTAAACTATGAGGAGTCTCCTAATATCTGGGGTCAATACTACATTAAACTATGAGGAGTCTCCTAATATCTGGGGTCAATACTACATTAAACTATGAGGAGTCTCCTAATATCTGGGGTCAATACTACATTAAACTATGAGGAGTCTCCTAATATCTGGGGTCAATACTACATTAAACTATGAGGAGTCTCCTAATATCTGGTCAATACTACATTAAACTATGAGGAGTCTCCTAATATCTGGTCAATACTACATTAAACTATGAGGAGACTCCTAATATCTGGTCAATACTACATTAAACTATGAGGAGTCTCCTAATATCTGGTCAATACTACATTAAACTATGAGGATTCTCCTAATATCTGGTCAATACTACATTAAACTATGAGTCTTAATATTTGGGGTAATTTCTACAGCATTAAACTATTTGGCAGCTACTCTTCCTGGGGTCCAGACAAAATATGAAACATGACATAACACAGAACTACATATTAATACATACACTGCCTTCGGGAAAATGTTCAGACCCCACATTTTGTTAGGTTACAGCCTTATTCTAAAATTGATTAAATCATTTTTTCCCCCTCATCTATCGACACACAATACCCCATAATGACCTCACAATACCCCATAATGACCTCACAATACCCCATAATGACCTCACAATACCCCATAATGACCTCACAATACCCCATAATGACCTCACAATACCCCATAATTACCTCACAATACCCCATAATGACAAAGTGAAAAAAAGCAGGTTTTTATAACAGCATGTGATTACATTACATTAGAATGGTCCATCTTCAATGTTTAATTTTAGAAGGGAGTCATGCTGAGACCTCAGTCTCTTTTTCAGACGAGCATAAAAACATTAATAAACACCAATTACACTATAAATATCTATATAAACACCAATTACACTATCCACACCAATTACACTATCCACATCAATTACACTATCCACACCAATTACACTATACACATCTATATTCACACCAATTACACTATCCACACCAATTACACTATCCACACCAATTACACTATCCACATCAATTACACTATCAATATCTATATCCACACCAATTACACTATCCACACCAATTACACTATCCACACCAATTACACTATCCACACCAATTACACTATCCAGACCGATTACACTATCCACACCGATTACACTATCCACACCGATTACACTATCCACACCAATTACACTATCCACACCAATTACACTATCCACACCAATTACACTATCCACACCAATTACACTATCCACACCAATTACACTATCCACACCAATTACACTATCCACACCTATATCCACACCAATTACACTATCCACATCTATATTCACACCAATTACACTATCCACACCGATTACACTATCCACACCAATTACACTATCCACACCAATTACACTATCCACACCAATTACACTATCCACATCTATATTCACACCAATTACACTATCCACACCGATTACACTATCCACACCAATTACACTATCCACACCAATTACACTATCCACACCAATTACACTATCCACACCAATTACACTATCCACACCAATTACACTATCCACACCAATTACACTATCCACACCAATTACACTATCCACACCAATTACACTATCCACACCAATTACACTATCCACACCAATTACACTATCCACATCTATATCCACACCAATTACACTATCCACACCAATTACACTATCCACACCAATTACACTATCCACATCTATATTCACACCAATTACACTATCCACATCTATATTCACACCAATTACACTATCCACATCGATTACACTATCCACACCAATTACACTATCCACACCAATTACACTATCCACACCAATTACACTATCCACACCAATTACACTATCCACACCAATTACACTATCCACATCTATATCCACACCAATTACACTATCCACACCAATTACACTATCCACACCAATTACACTATCCACACCAATTACACTATCCACACCAATTACACTATCCACACCAATTACACTATCCACACCAATTACACTATCCACACCAATTACACTATCCACACCAATTACACTATCCACACCAATTACACTATCCACATCCATATTCACACCAATTACACTATCCACATCAACTACACATCAACTACACTATCCATGTCTATATACACAACAATTACACAATAGATGAAAAGCGAACACAAGTAGCAAAACACAAGCGTATGAAACAAACACATTTCTCAGAAATAAGGCCCTGTAAAGCCACAATTACCACCGAGGCACCAACTTTCAGGACGTTTGGAGATAACAGCAGATTTACCAATGAATTCAAAACCATAAGAATTGAATCGTTGTACAGTAAGGATTTAATCTATTATCCTAGTAATACCATCATTATGGAGGAGCCCAGGGCACTTTGGACTTGAAAAGGTTGATTTAATTCAGTTCGAAATGCTCTCTTTTCATCATTTACATTTAACATTTTTAGTCATTTTATCAGACGCTCTTATTTACATTTACATTTTAGTCATTTAGCAGACGCTCTTATCCAGAGCGACTTACAGTAGTGAATGCATACATTTCATACAATTTCATACATTTTTTTCTGTGATGGCCCCCCGTGGGAATCGAACCCACAACCCTGGTGTTGCAAACACCATGCTCTACCAACTGAGCTACAGGGAAGGCTTATCCAGAGCGACTTACAGTAGTGAATGCAGACATTTCATTTCATGCATTTTTTTCTTCTTCATGGGGTTAATTCATTTCTGATTTACTTTCCGTTGTTATTGTGGAAGGCTGGGCGTCACAGATTGATTTCCACTGGGCCCGCGTTGCATATGGCACCCTGGTCCCTATGGGCCCTGGTCTAAAGTAGTGCACTATATAGGAAATAGGGTGCCATAGGGCTCTGGTCTAAAGTAGTGCACTATATATAGGTAATAGGGAGCCATAGGGCTCTGGTCTAAAGTAGTGCACTACACAGGGAATAGGGTTCCATATGGGACGCACAGTGCGAGTATGATATTATGGTATGTTATAGATAAGGAGACCCTGACGGGTATAAAAAGAGGCAATGATCACTACTCACCCTGTTACTCAGCACGACCAGTCACACCTCGCTGGGCTGACGGGACCTATGAATTACAGCCAGGAGAGGACAGAGATGGTGTGTGTGTGTGTGTTACAGAGATGAGAGCGTTCCTGAGCTGAAAGATTACATTGATTTCTTCACAATCTTTTAACCTAATGGCGATATAGCAGTCATATTGCCTTTGGTGTGTCTTTAGCGCTTTGGCAAAGCGTTCTCTGTTTTAAAATCAGAATCGTGATTTCAGAGTGTTGACCTTGCGTATTCTGGAAAGCTAATCAAGTTGTAAGCCATGGGATTCAGTGATAAATGACAATATATATTTTTTATGAGTCCTCTAAATATTGTGTAATTCCAATAGCATAAACCATCATCGTTGTGAGATCTCTGGGTGGGAACGAGAGATTACGCTATAGAGCGGCTATTTCAGATCAACTCGTTCTAGATTCAGATCAACTCGTTCTAGACCCAGTACACGTCGATCCTGTAGGACTCTGGTAAGACCCAGTACACGTCGATCCTGTAGGACTCTGGTAAGACCCAGTACACGTCGATCCTGTAGGACTCTGGTAAGACCCAGTACACGTCGATCCTGTAGGACTCTGGTAAGACCCAGTACACGTCGATCCTGTAGGACTCTGGTAAGACCCAGTACACGTCGATCCTGTAGGACTCTGGTAAGACCCAGTACATATCTGGATCCTGTAGGACTCTGGTAAGACCCAGTACACGTCGATCCTGTAGGACTCTGGTAAGACCCAGTACACGTCGATCCTGTAGGACTCTGGTAAGACCCAGTACATATCTGGATCCTGTAGGACTCTGGTAAGACCCAGTACACGTCGATCCTGTAGGACTCTGGTAAGACCCAGTACATCTGGATCCTGTAGGACTCTGGTAAGACCCAGTACATCTGGATCCTGTAGGACTCTGGTAAGACCCAGTACATCTGGATCCTGTAGGACTCTGGTAAGACCCAGTACATCTGGATCCTGTAGGACTCTGGTAAGACCCAGTACATCTGGATCCTGTAGGACTCTGGTAAGACCCAGTACATCTGGATCCTGTAGGACTCTGGTAAGACCCAGTACATCTGGATCCTGTAGGACTCTGGTAAGACCCAGTACATCTGGATCCTGTAGGACTCTGGTAAGACCCAGTACACATCTGGATCCTGTAGGACTCCGGTAAGACCCAGTACACATCTGGATCCTGTAGGACTCCGGTAAGACCCAGTACACATCTGGATCCTGTAGGACTCCGGTAAGACCCAGTACACATCTGGATCCTGTAGGACTCCGGTAAGACCCAGTACACATCTGGATCCTGTAGGACTCCGGTAAGACCCAGTACACATCTGGATCCTGTAGGACTCCGGTAAGACCCAGTACACATCTGGATCCTGTAGGACTCTGGTAAGACCCAGTACATATCGATCCTGTAGGACTCTGGTAAGACCCAGTACATCTGGATCCTGTAGGACTCTGGTAAGACCCAGTACATCTGGATCCTGTAGGACTCCGGTAAGACCCAGTACACATCTGGATCCTGTAGGACTCTGGTAAGACCCAGTACACATCTGGATCCTGTAGGACTCCGGTAAGACCCAGTACACATCTGGATCCTGTAGGACTCTGGTAAGACCCAGTACACATCTGGATCCTGTAGGACTCCGGTAAGACCCAGTACACATCTGGATCCTGTAGGACTCCGGTAAGACCCAGTACACATCTGGATCCTGTAGGACTCCGGTAAGACCCAGTACACATCTGGATCCTGTAGGACTCCGGTAAGACCCAGTACACATCTGGATCCTGTAGGACTCTGGTAAGACCCAGTACATATCGATCCTGTAGGACTCTGGTAAGACCCAGTACATCTGGATCCTGTAGGACTCTGGTAAGACCCAGTACATCTGGATCCTGTAGGACTCTGGTAAGACCCAGTACATCTGGATCCTGTAGGACTCCGGTAAGACCCAGTACACATCTGGATCCTGTAGGACTCTGGTAAGACCCAGTACACATCTGGATCCTGTAGGACTCCGGTAAGACCCAGTACACATCTGGATCCTGTAGGACTCCGGTAAGACCCAGTACACATCTGGATCCTGTAGGACTCCGGTAAGACCCAGTACACATCTGGATCCTGTAGGACTCCGGTAAGACCCAGTACACATCTGGATCCTGTAGGACTCCGGTAAGACCCAGTACACATCTGGATCCTGTAGGACTCCGGTAAGACCCAGTACATATCGATCCTGTAGGACTCTGGTAAGACCCAGTACATCTGGATCCTGTAGGACTCTGGTAAGACCCAGTACATCTGGATCCTGTAGGACTCCGGTAAGACCCAGTACACTCTGGATCCTGTAGGACTCTGGTAAGACCCAGTACATCTGGATCCTGTAGGACTCCGGTAAGACCCAGTACATCTGGATCCTGTAGGACTCCGGTAAGACCCAGTACATCTGGATCCTGTAGGACTCTGGTAAGACTACTGTGTTACCAGTTTCCAGGGGTTTTTTCCCAGCTGTCTTAATGAAGCCTGTTTTAACACAATGTTGTTGAGACACAGCGCACACACACACACACACACACACACACACACACAGGCTATAAAAACACGCTCCAATACATTAGTGGTATACTTATTACTAGGGCTTTTAATTTAAAATGGGAATTTATTGGTGTTCAGGGAGGGCTTTTCCTGCTGAGCCGTGACTAAAATGGTTTTACAGGCTAGTGATGGATGATATCCTGGCCGGGGGTCTCTGTATTGAGAGGAGTAGCGGGGGTGGGGGGGGGGTTGTGTGTGTCCTTTATCTAGCATGCTAGTAGATACCATAGACTTCCAGGCATTGTGCTAACACTAGTTAGAAATTGAGCTGATGCTAGTTAGAGCTTTCATCGAACTGCGAGCAGAGAAATAACACTGATATCCACGAATTCATCCGACTCTGGGGGCGCTGAAGCGCCAAAAGCACAAAGTATTCCTCTAAAGCTTTGGAGTTTTATGAGTGGTTATTATGAAATGGAGAAATGGGATCATGCATTTTGGATGCGTTTTCATAGTTATTATGAAATGGAGAAACGGGATCATGCATTTGGGATGTGTTTTCGTAGTTCTTATGAGTGACTATGAATTGGGAACATACATTTTTGGATGCGTTTTTCATAGTTCTGATATGGTTTCTGTTTTTTGCTTGGATCATTATCAAAATAGTAGTCCTGGGGAGACAGTGGATCTGAACCGTTAACCTCCCTCCTATAAGTTATAGTCCTGGGGAGACAGTGGGTCTGAACCGTTAACCTCTCTCCTCCTATAAGTTACAGTCCTGGGGAGACAGTGGGTCTGAACCGTTAACCTCCCTCTCTCCTATAAGTTATAGTCCTGGGGAGACAGTGGATATGAACCGTTAACCTCTCTCCTCCTATAAGTTATAGTCCTGGGGAGACAGTGGGTCTGAACCGTTAACCTCCCTCCTCCTATAAGTTATAGTCCTGGGGAGACAGTGGATCTGAACCGTTAACCTCCCTCCTCCTATAAGTTATAGTCCTGGGGAGACAGTGGGTCTGAACCGTTAACCTCCCTCTCTCCTATAAGTTATAGTCCTGGGGAGACAGTGGGTCTGAACCGTTAACCTCCCTCTCTCCTATAAGTTATAGTCCTGGGGAGACAGTGGATCTGAACCGTTAACCTCCCTCCTCCTATAAGTTATAGTCCTGGGGAGACAGTGGGTCTGAACCGTTAACCTCTCTCCTCCTATAAGTTATAGTCCTGGGGAGACAGTGGGTCTGAACCGTTAACCTCTCTCCTCCTATAAGTTATAGTCCTGGGGAGACAGTGGGTCTGAACCGTTAAACTCTCTCCTCCTATAAGTTATAGTCCTGGGGAGACAGTGGGTCTGAACCGTTAACCTCTCTCCTCCTATAAGTTATAGTCCTAGGGAGACAGTGGATCTGAACCGTTAACCTCTCTCCTCCTATAAGTTATAGTCCTGGGGAGACAGTGGGTCTGAACCGTTAACCTCCCTCCTCCTATAAGTTATAGTCCTAGGGAGACAGTGGGTCTGAACCGTTAACCTCCCTCCTCCTATAAGTTATAGTCCTGGGGAGACAGTGGGTCTGAACCGTTAACCTCTCTCCTCCTATAAGTTATAGTCCTGGGGAGACAGTGGGTCTGAACCGTTAACCTCTCTCCTCCTATAAGTTATAGTCCTGGGGAGACAGTGGGTCTGAACCGTTAACCTCTCTCCTCCTATAAGTTATAGTCCTGGGGAGACAGTGGGTCTGAACCGTTAACCTCTCTCCTCCTATAAGTTATAGTCCTGGGGAGACAGTGGGTCTGAACCGTTAAACTCTCTCCTCCTATAAGTTATAGTCCTGGGGAGACAGTGGGTCTGAACCGTTAACCTCTCTCCTCCTATAAGTTATAGTCCTAGGGAGACAGTGGATCTGAACCGTTAACCTCTCTCCTCCTATAAGTTATAGTCCTGGGGAGACAGTGGGTCTGAACCGTTAACCTCCCTCCTCCTATAAGTTATAGTCCTAGGGAGACAGTGGGTCTGAACCGTTAACCTCTCTCCTCCTATAAGTTATAGTCCTGGGGAGACAGTGGGTCTGAACCGTTAACCTCTCTCCTCCTATAAGTTATAGTCCTGGGGAGACAGTGGGTCTGAACCGTTAACCTCTCTCCTCCTATAAGTTATAGTCCTGGGGAGACAGTGGGTCTGAACCGTTAAACTCTCTCCTCCTATAAGTTATAGTCCTGGGGAGACAGTGGGTCTGAACCGTTAACCTCTCTCCTCCTATAAGTTATAGTCCTGGGGAGACAGTGGGTCTGAACCGTTAAACTCTCTCCTCCTATAAGTTATAGTCCTGGGGAGACAGTGGGTCTGAACCGTTAACCTCTCTCCTCCTATAAGTTATAGTCCTGGGGAGACAGTGGGTCTGAACCGTTAACCTCTCTCCTCCTATAAGTTATAGTCCTGGGGAGACAGTGGATCTGAACCGTTAACCTCCCTCCTCCTATAAGTTATAGTCCTAGGGAGACAGTGGGTCTGAAGCGTTAACCACTCTCCACCTATAAGTTATAGTCCTGGGGAGACAGTGGGTCTGAACCGTTAACCTCCCTCCTCCTATAAGTTATAGTCCTGGGGAGACAGTGGGTCTGAACCATTAACCTCCCTCTCTCCTATAAGTTATAGTCCTGGGGAGACAGTGGATCTGAACCATTAACCTCTCTCCTCCTATAAGTTATAGTCCTGGGGAGACAGTGGGTCTGAACCGTTAACCTCCCTCCTCCTATAAGTTATAGTCCTGGGGAGACAGTGGGTCGTCTGTATTGGGCTGGTTATGATCTCGTCACGCTCTAATGCTGCTGACCATTGTTCTGATGCTCCCATTAACCCCTATGCATCCGATGACTATGTCATGTATTGACAAAAAATAAAAACAATAAAATAAACACTTGGTCGTATTTGCGATCGTTCACCGGGTGAAATAGTTCCCTTTGGTCTACCAGCCCGTGGCGTAGTAACAAAAACAGCTCAACATGCCTTCGTATCCAAGGAAACTGTAAAATTTTTAAAAAATTTGGTTCAAGTAAAACGCAATAGTTTATAATTACATCATCGGTCCCGTGTAGCTCAGTTGGTAGAGCATGGTGTTTTGCAACGCCAGGGTTGTGGGTTCGATTCCCACGGGGGGGACCAGTACGGAGAAGAAAAAAATAAAAATTCATGAAATGTATCCATTCACTACTGTAAGTCGCTCTGGATAAGAGCGTCTGCTAAAATGACTAAAACGTAAAATGTACTCAAAGTGATGTGACTCTGATACAGCTTTATGAATATGGATGGATAATTAATGGATTTACTTTTGACCGGCTCAATGGACCATGGGAAATAGGGAGCTGTTTGGGACGAAGCTCCGTGAATATCTACCTCACTACTTCCCGTCAGTCTAACTCTGTTAGGGCATCTCCTGCCTCAGATTTTAAATCATGAGATGAACCGAGCATGTCTTTTAACTAAGTGCTATTCAAATTAGGGATTTGCCAGAACGTCCCCGAAGACAAGAGTTTCGAAAGACTAATAGAGGGGCAGAAGGTTATCTTGTTGCTGTGTTCTCTCTGAATGTTTAATTTTCTCTATGGATTTATTCTAATAAGAGACTGCAGTGTAAACGCAGGCCAGTAGAGACAAACAGGAAGAGACGGCAGTGTAAACGCAGGCCAGTAGAGACAAACAGGAAGAGACTGCAGTGGAAACGCAGGCCAGTAGAGACAAACAGGAAGAGACTGCAGTGGAAACGCAGGCCAGTAGAGACAAACAGGAAGAGACGGCAGTGGAAACGCAGGCCAGTAGAGACAAACAGGAAGAGACTGCAGTGGAAACGCAGGCCAGTAGAGACAAACAGGAAGAGACTGCAGTGGAAACGCAGGCCAGTAGAGACAAACAGGAAGAGACTGCAGTGGAAACGCAGCCCAGTAGAGACAAACAGGAAGAGACTGCAGTGGAAACGCAGGCCAGTAGAGACAAACAGGAAGAGACTGCAGTGGAAACGCAGGCCAGTAGAGACAAACAGGAAGAGACTGCAGTGGAAACGCAGGCCAGTAGAGACAAACAGGAAGAGACTGCAGTGGAAACGCAGGCCAGTAGAGACAAACAGGAAGAGACTGCAGTGGAAACGCAGGCCAGTAGAGACAAACAGGAAGAGACTGCAGTGGAAACGCAGGCCAGTAGAGACAAACAGGAAGAGACTGCAGTGGAAACGCAGGCCAGTAGAGACAAACAGGAAGAGACTGCAGTGGAAACGCAGGCCAGTAGAGACAAACAGGAAGAGACTGCAGTGGAAACGCAGGCCAGTAGAGACAAACAGGAAGAGACTGCAGTGGAAACGCAGGCCAGTAGAGACAAACAGGAAGAGACTGCAGTGGAAACGCAGGCCAGTAGAGACAAACAGGAAGAGACTGCAGTGGAAACGCAGGCCAGTAGAGACAAACAGGAAGAGACTGCAGTGGAAACGCAGGCCAGTAGAGACAAACAGGAAGAGACTGCAGTATGTAACATTAAACCTTACATGATACATTTTTGACTTTTTTGAAATGTATTATTTGTTTTATTTCACCTTTATTTAACCAGGTAGGCCAGTTGAGAACAAGTTCTCATTTACAACTGTGACCTGACCAAGATAAAGCAAAGCAGTTCGACAACATACAACAACACAGAGTTACACATGGAATAAACAAGCGTACAGTCAATAACACGATAGAAAGAAATAAAGTCTATATACAGCGTCTGCAAATGGCGTGAGGAGGTAAGGTAATAAATAAGCCATAGTAGGAAAGTAATTACAATTTAGCAGAGGGATGACCAAGAACCCGATGGTCACTCTGACAGAGCTTTGAAGTTCCCCTATGGAGATAGAACTTTCCAGAAGGACCACCATCTCTGCAACAGTCCACCAATCAGGCCTTTATGGTAGAGTGACCAGACAGAAACCACTCCTCAGTAAAAAGGTACATGACAGCCCGCTTGGAGTTTGCCAAAATGCACCTAAAGACTCTCAGACCATGAGAAACAAGATTCTCTGGTCTGATGAAACCAAGATTGAACTCTTTGGCCTGAATGCCAAGCATCACGTCTGGAGGAAACCTGGCACCATCCCTATGGTGAAGCATGGTGGTGGCAGCATCATGCTGTTGGGATGTTTTTCAGCGGCAGGGACTGGGAGACTAGTCAGGATCGAGGCAATTGTGAACGGAGTAAAGTACAGAGAGAGATTCTTGATGAAAACCTGCTCCAGAGCGCTCAGGACCTCAGACTGGGGCGAAGGTTCACCTTTCAACAGGACAACGACCCTAAGCACACAGCCAAGACAACGCAGGAGTGGTTGGAGTGACTTCGCGACAAGTCTCTGAATGTTCTTGAGTGGCCCAGCCAGAGCCCGGACTTGAACCCTAATGAACATCTCTGGAGAGACCTGAAAATAGCTGTGCAGCAACGCCCCCCATCCAACCTGACAGAGCTTGAGAGGATCTGCAGAGAAGAATGGGAGAAACTGCCCAAATACAGGTATGCCAAGCTTGTGGCGTCACACCCAAGAAGACTCGAGGCTGTAATCGCTACCAAAGGTGCTTCAACAAATGTACTGAGTAAAGGGTCTGAATACTTATGTAAATGTGATATTTCCGTTTTTTTTTAATTTTGAATACATTTATAAAGAAATTCTAAACAATTTTTGCTTTGTCATTAGGGTATTGTGTGTAGATTGATGAGGATTAACTAACAATTCAATCAATTTTAGAATAATGCTGTAATGTAATAAATTGTGGAAATAAGTCAAGGGGTCTGAATAGTTTCCGAATGTAGTCTATGTGATCGTATACAAATGTAAGCAAGTTTAAAAATGATCGTTTTGGTCAAATGTGATCCGTTTGGCCTTTGTCCGGTCAATATACAGTCTACAAATTATTTGTAATTTCGTTCCGACCCCTCGCTAACCATCAGTTCAAGCTGAATTCAGTTGATGATTTGTAGCTGCTTATACCCTTCTCCTCTCTGTAGGCTGAACGAAAAGCTGGCCTTGGGTTACCATATTGTTGGGAATAATATTCTCTTTCTAACACAATTGTACATTTTTGTATACTACCTTTTAATGAAGACATTCCTATTTGCACAGTGTGAAAGGCATGTGAGGATTCCTAAAGAGGCATAGAAGCAGAGCGAGCTTGAAAAGCATTCATTCGGTCATCATTAATATCTCTGTGAGCAACTGTTGCTAGGTGCTGAACAGGTGAATTCACTCTATTTCCCCTCTGCAGGTGATAATGACATTGTTTAGTTTTACCTTATATTGGTCTCAGGGTTAAATACATTTCAGTTCACTGGATTCACAGAAGAAACTGAAATTCTAAAATGCAATTTCCTCCCCCCCCCCCCCCCATATTTGCTTTTCAAACCCTGAAGGATTGGTTTACTAGTGTTGAATAACAAATATTGCTTGATTCAATGAAAATTGAAGGCATGGCGTGGCTATGAAGCAACAACAAAAAATGACGAAGGTCGTGATTTTATTACAACAAGTGTAATAAAACAACTTAATTTACAGGGCTGGTTACTGTGCGGTGTGATATTGCTGGGGCAATATCAATGTTAATCCCCAACTCAGTCTAATCAGATCTTTGTCTGCTGTTTTATTGAAACGTTATTGATATTAGAAGAGAAATGCTTCTTCTTTTACAGATATTGCTTTCTGCCCTGGTCTCCTGTGTGTGTGTGTGTGTGTGTGTGTGTAGGATTTTGACCTTCAAGTCATAAAGCTTTATTTCTGATTGTAAAATTTTTCCCCTTTATCAGGCTGCTGGTTTCCAGATGATTCATGTAGCACTCCAAAACGCCTGTTAAAATGGCACCTATTCCAATGTGATGAAAATAGATAGGATCAGAGTTCCCAATTGGCCATATTCCCTATTTGGTTCTGCTGCTTTTGATCAGGGAATTTGGGACGAGGTGAAGATATTTATGACTTCTACATTTATGACAGCAATGACCCCAAACAGGGCGGCATGGTAGCCTAGTGGTTAGAGCGTTGGACTAGTAACCGAAAGGTTGCAAGTTTGAAACCCCGAGCTGACGAGGTAAAAATCTGTCGTTCTACCCCTGAACAAGGCAGTTAACCCACTGTTCCTAGACCGTCATTGTAAATAAGAATTTGTTCTTAACTGACTTGCCTAGTTAAATAAAGGTAAAAAAATAAAATTCATATGGCTCTGCCCCAAACACGTCTCGATGATTCATATGGCTCTGCCCCAAACACGTCTCGAAGATTCATATGGCTCTGCCCCAAACACGTCTCGAAGATTCATATGGCTCTGCCCCAAACACGTCTCGAAGATTCATATGGCTCTGCCCCAAACACGTCTCGATGATTCATATGGCTCTGCCCCAAACACGTCTCGATGATTCATATGGCTCTGCCCCAAACACGTCTCGATGATTCATATGGCTCTGCCCCAAACACGTCTCGAAGATTCATATGGCTCTGCCCCAAACACGTCTCGAAGATTCATATGGCTCTGCCCCAAACACGTCTCGACGATTCATATGGCTCTGCCCCAAACACGTCTCGAAGATTCATATGGCTCTGCCCCAAACACGTCTCGAAGATTCATATGGCTCTGCCCCAAACACGTTTTACATGTCATTTAATTTGTTACACTATAAGATCTATTATTCTAATTTAGTTCAGTGGTTGAATGGATTAAGGATTAGGATAAATTGCTGCTTTGAAGCCAGAGGAATGGGCATTGGTCACCATGATGTTTGTACAAATCAGGTCAGTACAAATGACTTGTCTGTTTCATCTGGCTGTTCTGTAGAGACAGGGCCGGCTCTGGCCTTTTGGGGACCCTATGCAAAATGTGGTTGTGTTAGTTTAAAGTGTTGAGGAATCTAGCTCTACCATAGTGTTAGATCCATTACGGACGCAGGCAATGAGGCAGTGATCGCTGAGATCCTGGTTGAAAGACAGCAGAGGTGTATTTAGAGGGCAGGTTGGTTAGGATGATATCTATGTTTACGGATTTGGGGTTGTACCTGGTAGGTTCGTTGATAATTTGCGTGAGATTGAGGGCATCAAGCTTAGATTGTAGGACGACCGGGGTGTTAAGCATGTCCCAGTTTAGGTCACCTAGCAGCACGAGCTCTGAAGATAGATGGGGGGCAATCAGTTCACATATGGTGTCCAGGGCACAGCTGGGGGCTGAGGGGGGTCTATAGCAAGCGGCAACGGTGAGAGACTTGTTTCTGGAAAGGTGGATTTTTAAAAGTAGAAGCTCAAATTGTTTGGGCACAGACCTGGATAGTATGACAGAACTCTGCAGGAGATTGCAACTCCGCCCCCTTTGGCAGTTCTATCTTGTCGGAAAATGTTATAGTTAGCGATGGAGATTTCAGAGTTTTTGGTGGTCTTCCTAAGCCAGGATTCAGACACGGCTAGAACATCCGGGTTGGCAGAGTGTGCTTAAACAGTGAATAAAACAAACTTAGGGAGGAGGCTTCTAATGTTAACATACATGAAACTATAAGGTGTACACTGTAAGGTGCATGTAACCTGTAAGGTGTTGAGGAGTCTAGCTCTACCATAGATGCGTAGTTAAAACACTTGTAAACTGAAGTTCGATTGCAATTGCCCTGGCTATTACTTCAGACATGGTTGCAGTCATGTAAAATGTATGGATTCTCTCTTTAAAGAGGGGAGGGGCGGTTTAATGTCAACAGCTGCCCATAAGAGTCTAAGCTGGTAGGGGTACTACTAAGCTACATGGAATTGTTTTAAAGAAGGACATTCCAAAGATAATTTTGCTATTGGATTTTGAATTTTAAGACCCATTAAAGTAAATAAATAAATAAATAAATAAAATAAAATCAAATTCACTATATATACAAAAGTATGTTGACACCCCTTCAAATGAGTGGAATCAACTTTTCCAGCCACACCCGTTGCTGTCAGTAGCCTAAATGGTGCCGGAAGAAATGGCAGCAGTATTACGGGCCAAGTGTGCTATTATGTGTTTAATTTTGCGTTATTTGTAACTTATTTTGTACAAAATGTTGTTTCTGCAACCGTATCTTACTACAGAAAAGAGCTTCTGAATATCAGGACAGCGATCACTCACCTCGGATTAGACAAAGATTTTTTTCCCTCAACAAACAAGACGCACAACACATTCTCCAAATTCCCGACATTCCCGTTATTTGCAAGAGGAAGCGACGCAGGTACAGAGGACAAAGAGCCGGATGCCAGGTCAGGACCCGGAAAAGGCGAGTGGGAAAGCTGCCATTACCGTCAATACTACTCGCCAACGTGCAATCATTGGACAATAAACTGCACGACGTACGATCACGAATATCCTACCAATGGGACATCAAAAACTGTAATATCCTAGGTTTCACGGAATCGTGGCTGAATGACGACATGGATATTCAGCTAGCGGGATACATGCTGCACCGGCAGGATAGAACAGCACACTCCGGTAAGACAAGGGGGGGGGCGGTCTCTGTATATTTGTAAACAACAGCTGGTGCACGAAATCTAAGGAAGTCTCTAGATTTTGCTCGCCTGAAGTACAGTATATTGTGATAAATTGCAGGCCACACTACTTGCCTAGAGAGCTCAGCTATACTTTTCATGGCTGTTTATTTACCACCACAGACAGATGCTGGCACTAAGACCGCACTCAGTCAGCTGTATAAGGAAATAAGCAAACAGGAAACAACTCACCCAGAGGCGGCGCTCCTAGTGGCCGGAGACTTTAACGCAGGGAAACTTAAATCAGTTCTAACAAATTTCCATCAACATGTTAAATGTGCAACCAGAGGGAAAGAAATTCTAGATCACCTGTACTCCACACACAGAGATGCGTACAAAGCTCTCCCCTCGCCCTCCATTTGGTAAATACAACCACAACTCTATCCTCCTGATTCCTGCTTACAAGCAAAAATTAAAGCAGGAAGCACCAGTGACACGATCTATAAAAAAAGTGGTCAGATGAAGCAGATGCTAAACTACCGGACTGTTTTGCTAGCACAGACTGGAACATGTCCTGGGATTCTTCCGATGGCATTGAGGAGTACACCACATCAGTCACTGGCTTTATCAATAACTGCATCAAGGAAGTCGTCCCCACAGTGACTGTACATACATACCCCAACCAGAAGCCATGGATTACAGGCAACAATCGCACTGAGCTAAAGGGTAGAGCTGCCGTTTCAAGGTAAGGGACTAACCCGGAAGCTTACAAAAAAATCCTGCTATGCCCTGCCACGAACAATCATACATGCAAAGCGTCAATACAGGGCTAAGATCGAATAGTACTACACCGGCTCTGACGCTCGTCGGATGTGGCAGGGCTTGCAAACTATTACAGACTACAAAGGGAAGCACAGCCGAGACCTGCCCAGTGACAAGCCTACCAGACGAGCTAAACTACTTACATGGTTGCTTCGAGGCAAATAACACTGAAACATGCATGAGAGCACCAGCTGTTCTGGAAGACTGTGTGATCACGCTCTCCGCAGCTGATGTGAGTAAGACCTTTAAATAGGTCAACAGTCACAAGGCCACAGGGCCAGACGGATTACCAGGACGTGTGCTCTGAGCATGCGCTGACCAACTGGCAAGTGTCTTCACTGTCATTGTCAACCTCTCCCTGTCCTAGTCTGTAATACCAACATGTTTCAAGCAGACAACCATAGTGCCTGTGCTCAAGAACACAAAGGCAACCTGCCTAAATGACTACAGACCCGTAGCACTCACGTCCGTAGCCATGAAGTGCTTTGAAAGGCTGGTAATGGCTCACATCAACACCATTATCCCAGAAACCCTAAACCCACTCCAATTTGCATACTGCCCAAACAGATCCACAGATGATGCAATCTCTATTGCACTCCACACTGCCCTTTCACACCTGGACAAAAGCAACACTTATGTGAGAATGCTATTCATTTACTACAGCACAGCGTTCAACACCATAATGCCCTCAAAGCTCATCACTAAGCTAAGGACCCTGGGACTAAACACCTCCCTCTGCAACTGGATCCTGGACTTCCTGACAGGCCGCCCCCAGGTGGTGAGGGTAGGTAGCAACACATCTACCACGCTAATCCTCAACATTGGAGCTCCCCAGGGGTGCGTGCTCAGTCCCCTCCTGTACTCCCTGTTCACTAATGACTGCACGGCCAGGCACGACTCCAACACCATCATTACATTTGCAGATGACACAACAGTGGTAGGCCTGATCACCGACAACGACGAGACCGCTACAGGGAGTAAGTCAGACCTGGTCGGGTGGTGCCAGAATAACAACCTATCCCTCAACGTAACCAAGACAAAGGAGATGATTGTGGACTACAGGAAAAGGAAGACCGAGCACGCCCCCATTCTCATCAACGGGGCTGTAGTGGAGCCGGTTGAGAGCTTCAAGTTCCTTGGTGTCCACATCAACAACAAACTAGAATGGTCCAAGCACACCAAGAGTCATGAAGGGGGCACAACAAAGCCTATTCCCCCTCAGGAAACTAAAAAGATTTGGCATGGGTCCTGAGATCCTCAAAAGGTTCTACAGCTGCACCATCGAGAGCATCCTGACTGGTTACATCACTGCCTGGTACGGCAACTGCTCAGCCTCTGACCGCAAGGCACTACAGAGGGTAGTGCATATGGTCCAGTACATCACTGTGGCTAAGCTGCCTGCCATCCAGGACCTCTACACCAGGCGGTGTCAGAGGAATGCCCTAAGACCCCAGCCACCCCAGTCATAGACTGTTCTCTCTACTACCGCATGGCAAGCGGTACCGGATTGCCAAGTCTAGGACAAAAAGGTTTTTCAACTGTTTTTATCCCCAAGCCATAAGACTCCTGAACAGGTAATCAAATGGCTACCTGGCTACCAAACCCTCTTTTACGCTGCTGCTACTCTCTGTTTATCATATATGCATAGTCACTTTAACCATATCTACATGTACATACTACCTCAATCAGCCTGACTAACCGGTGTCTGTATGTAGCCTCTCTACTGTATATAGCCTCTCTACTGTATATAGCCTCTCTACTGTTTATAGCCCCTCTACTGTATATAGCCCCTCTACTGTATGTAGCCTCTCTACTGTATGTAGCCTCTCTACTGTATATAGCCTCTCTACTGTATATAGCCTCTCTACTGTATATAGCCTCTCTACTGTATATAGCCTCTCTACTGTATATAACCTCTCTACTGTTTATAGCCCCTCTACTGTATATAGCCCCTCTACTGTATATAGCCTCTCTACTGTATGTAGCCCCTCTACTGTTTATAGCCCCTCTACTGTATATAGCCTCTCTACTGTATATAGCCTCTCTACTGTATGTAGCCCCTCTACTGTATATAGCCTCTCTACTGTATATAGCCTCTCTACTGTATATAGCCTCTCTACTGTATATAGCCTCTCTACTGTATGTAGCCCCTCTACTGTATATAACCTCTACTGTATATAACCTCTCTACTGTATATAGCCTCTCTACTGTATATAGCCTGTCTTTTTACTGTTGTTTTATTTCTTTACTACCTATTGTTGACCTAATACCTTTCTTGCACTATTGGTTAGAGCCTGTAAGTAATCATTTCACTGTGAGGTCTACTACACCTGTTGTATTCAGCATTTCACTGTGAGGTCTACTACACCTGTTGTATTCAGCATTTCACTGTGAGGTCTACTACACCTGTTGTATTCAGCATTTCACTGTGAGGTCTACTACACCTGTTGTATTCAGCATTTCACTGTGAGGTCTACTACACCTGTTGTATTCAGCATTTCACTGTGAGGTCTACTACACCTGTTGTATTCAGCATTTCACTGTGAGGTCTACTACACCTGTTGTATTCAGCATTTCACTGTGAGGTCTACTACACCTGTTGTATTCAGCATTTCACTGTAAGGTCTACTACACCTGTTGTATTCAGCGCATGTGACAAATAAACTTTTGATTTGATTTGAGTATCAAATCGAGCACACAGCCATGGAATCTCCATAGACAAACATTGGCATTGGAAAGTTCTTACTGATGAGCTCAGTGACTTTCAAAGTCATAGGGATGCCACCTTCCCAAAAAGTCAGTTCATCAAATTTCTGCCCTGATGGAGCTTCCCCGTTTATCTGTAAGTGCTGTTACTGTGAAGTGGATACGTCTAGGAGCTACAACGGCTCAGCTGCGAAGTGGTAGGCCACACAAGCTAACGGAACGGGAGCCACGAGTGTTGAAGCGCATAAAGTCTTATGTCCTTGGTTGCAACACTCACTATCCGAGTTCCAAACTGCCTCTGGAAGCAACATCAGCACAATAACTGTTCATCGGGAGAGGAAAGAGGGGGGAGAGGAAAGAGGGGGGAGAGGAAAGAGGGGATGAGAGGAGGGAGAGGAAAGAGGGGATGAGAGGAGGGAGAGGAAAGAGGGGAGGAAAGAGGGGAGGAAGAGGAAAGAGGGGATGAGAGGAGGGGGAGGAAAGAGGGGAGGGAGAGGGGAGGGAGAGGAAAGAGGGGAGGGAGAGGAAAGAGGGGAGGGAGAGGAAAGAGGGGAGGGAGAGGAAAGAGGGGAGGGAGAGGAAAGAGGATGAGAGGGGAGGGAGAGGAAAGAGGAGGTACAGGAATGGATGAGAGGAGGTACAGGAATGGATGAGAGGAAGGGAGGGAGGAGAGGGAGTAAGTGGGGGTAGTGTCCCTTTAGGGGATGTCTGACTAACAGAGCCCAGAGATACCGCTGTCATTACAGAGACGTGCTCCTTTGTTGGGACTAATTGTGATGATGGGAGTGTGGAGGGGGAGCAATGCGTTGCCTTTCGGTGTGTAAAGGGGCGTTCTAATGGAAGACAGCTTATCTGTGTTATTGTACACTGCGTTATCTCCTGGTTTGTTAAGTGCTCCATGACCTTGGAGAAGGGTGATATCAAAACGCCTACGTTTTTCTGTGTTAGCTCAGCCGTAGAGAGTCCATTCGCAGAGAGTTTATTTATCCAAGACAATGTACGGAACAGAAGCGTTTATATACCACAATTAACAAAGGAAAAACAATACTAAAGCACACATTTACCGGTTAGAACGGAATTTTTTTAATTTTTTTTTAAAGCTAATTCATACATTTCATATTTTGCTTGCTAGAGACCCGATCCAGTCGTTATGTTCGATTAGTTAGATATTTATGGACGCAAACCAGTTGTTCGATCTAAACTGAACAAAAATATAAAATGCAACATGTAAAGTGTTGGTCCCATGTTTCATGAGCTGAAATAAAAAGATCCCAGAAATGTTCCATACTAACAAAAAAAAGCTTATTTCTCTCAAATTCTGTGTTTACATCCCTGTTAGTGAGCATTTCTCCTTTTCCAAGATAATCCATCCACCTGACAGGTGTTTCATATCAAGAAGCTCATTAATTAGCATGATCATTACACAGGTGCACCTTGTACTGGGGATAATAAAAGGCCACTTTAAAATGTGCAGTTTTGTCACAACACAACACAACAGCCACAGATGTCTCAAGTTTTGAGGGAGCAGTGTAATTGGAATGCTGACTGCAGGGAATGTCCACCAGAGCTGTTGCCAGACAATTTAAAATGTTAATTTCTCTATCATATGCCACCTGGATCAGATCAGGTTAAGGGCTTGTAAGTAAGCATTTTTCTGTAAGATCTACACCTGTTGTATTCGGCATTTCACTGTGAGGTCTACTACACCTGTTGTATTCAGCATTTCACTGTGAGGTCTACTACACCTGTTGCATTCAGCATTTCACTGTGAGGTCTACTACACCTGTTGTATTCAGCATTTCATTGTGAGGTCTACTACACCTGTTGTATTCAGCATTTTATTTATTTTATATTAACAACAATAGCGGGGATATATACACAATGGGTACCGACACAGAGTCAATGTACGGGGGCACCGGTTAGTTGAGGTAGTATGTACATGTAGGTAGAGTTTTTAAAGTGACTATGCATAGATATTAACAGAGAGTAGCAGTGTTATCGGGGGGCGGGGGGAAATAGCAAAGCAAATAGTCTGGGTTGTAACAACATCCGTCGTCTGAAGAAGATGAATCATCGGACCAAAAACGCAGCGTGGTGATTATTTTAATAACTAAATAAACTGAACACTAAAACAAAAATAACAAAGAGAAGAACCGAAACAGTTCCGTAAAAACACTAAAACAGAAATTAACTACCCACAAAAACCCTGTGGGAAAAGGCTACCTAAGTATGGCTCCCAATCAGAGACAACGATAGACAGCTGTCCCTGATTGTAAACCATACTTAGGTAGCCAAAACAAAGAAATACACAAAACATAGAAAGCCACATAGAATTCCCACCCTAGTCACACCCTGGCCTAACCAAAATAGAGAGCAAAACCCTCTATGGCCAGGACGTGACATGGGTAGCCATTTGACTAGAAGTTTAGGAGTCTTATGGCTTGGGGGTAGACGTTGTTTAGAAGCCTCTTGGACCTAGGGTGGCTGGAGTCTTTGACAATTCTGAGGGCCTTCCTCTGACACCGCCTGGAATAGAGGTCCTGGATGGCAGGAAGCTTGGCCACAGTAATGTACTGGGCCATTCGCACTACCCTCTGTAGTGCCTTGCGGTCGGAGACTGAGCAGTTGGCATACCAGGCAGTGATGCAACCCGTCAGAATGCTCTCGATGGTGCAGCTGTAGAACCTTTTGAGGATCTGGGGACCCATGCCAAATCTATTTAGTCTCCTGAGGGGGAATAGGTTTTGTCGTGCCCTCTTCACAACTGTCTTGGTGTGCTTGGACCATGTTAGTTTATTGGTGATGTGGACGCCAAGGAACTTGAAGCTCTCAACCTGCTTCACTACAGCCCCGTCGATGAGTATGGGGGCATGCTCGGTCCTCCTTTTCCTGTAGTCCACAATCATCTCCTTTGTCTCGATCACGTTGAGGGATAGGTTGTTGTCCTGGCACCACATGGCCAGGTCTCTGACCGCCTCCCTATAGGCTGTCTCGTTGTTGTCGGTGATCAGGCCTAACACTGTTGTGTCGTCTGCAAACTTAATGATGGTGTTGGAGTCATGCCTGGCCATGCAGTCGTGGGTGAACAGGGAGTACAGGAGGGGACTGAGCACGCACCCCTGGGGAGCTCCAGTGTTGAGGATCGGCATGGCGGATGTGTTGTTACCTACCCTTACCACCTGGGGGCAGCCTGTCAGGAAGTCCAGGGCCCAGTTGCAGAGGGAGGTGTTTAGTCCCAGGGTCCTTAGCTTATTGATAAGCTTTGAGGGCACTATGGAGTTGAACGCTGAGCTGTAGTCGATGAACAGCATTCTCACATAGGTGTTCCTTTTGTCCAGGTGGGAAAGGGCAGTGTGGAGTGCAATATAGATTGCATCATCTGTGGATCTGTTTGGGCAGTATGCAAATTGGAGTGGGTCTAGGGTTTCTGGGATAATGGTGTTGATGTGAGCCATGACCAGCCTTTCAAAGCACTTTATGGCTACAGATGTGAGTGCTACGGGTTGGTAGTCATTTAGGCAGGTTGCCTTAGTGTTCTTGAGCACAGGCACTATGGTTGTCTGCTTGAAACATGTTGGTATTACAGACTCAGACAGGGAGAGGTTGAAAATGTCAGTGAAGACACTTGCCAGTTGGTCAGCGCATGCTCGCAGTACACGTCCTGGTAATCCGTCTGGCCCTGTGGCTTTGTGAATGTTGACCTGTTTAATGGTCTTACTCACATCGGCTGCGGAGAGCGTGATCACACAGTCGTCCGGAACAACTGATGCTCTCATGCACGTTTCAGTGTTACTTGCTTCAAAGCGAGCATTGAAGTTATTTTGCTCGTCTGGTAGGCTCGTGTCACTGGGCAGCTCATGGCTGTGCTTCCCTTTGTAGTCTGTAATAGTTTGCAAGCCCTGCCACATCCGACGAGCGTCAGAGCCGGTGTAGTATGATTCGATCTTAGCCCTGTATTGAAGCTTTGCCTGTTTAATGGTTTGTCGAAGGGCTTGGCGGCATTTCTTATAAGCTTCCGGGTTAGAGTCCCGCTCCTTGAATTCGGCAGTTCTACCCTTTAGCTCAGTGTGAATGTTGCCTGTAATCCATGGCTTCTGGTTGGGGTATGTACGTACAGTCACTGTGGGGACGACGTCCTCAATGCACTTATTGATAAAGCCTGTGACTGATGTGGTGTACTCATCAATGCCATCGGAAGAATACCAGGAACATATTCCAGTCTGTGCAGCAAAACAGTCCTGTAGTTTAGCATCTGCTTCATCTGACCATTTTTTTGCAGACCGAGTCACTGGTGCTTCCTGCTTAAATGTTTCGCTTGTAAGCAGGAATCAGGAGGATAGAATTATGGTCAGATTTGCCAAATGGAGGGCGAGGGAGAGCTTTGTACTTGTCCGTTTTCCTCTGGTTGCACATTTAACACGCTGATAGAAATTTTGTAAAACGGATTTCAGTTTCCCTGCATTAAAGTCCCCGGCCACTAGGAGCGCCGCCTCTGGATGAGTGTTTTCCTGTTTGCTTAAGGCGGTATTCCGCTCATTGAGTGTGGTTTTAGTGCCAGCGTCGGTCTGTGTTGGTATGTAGACAGCTACTAAGAATAGATGAAAACTCTCTAGGGAGATAGAGTTTCTCATGATAAGCTGTAGACCACACTACCTCAGGCGAGCAAAACCTCAAGACTTCTTAAATATCGTGCACTAGCTGTTGTTCACATATATGCATAGGCCCCCGCCCCGTGTCTTTACCAGAGGCTGCTGTTCTGTCCTGCCGATGGAGTGTATAACCCGCCAGCTCTATGTTCTTAAAAGTCGTCGTTCAGCCACGACTCGGTGAAACATAAGATATTACAGTTTTTAAATGTCCCGTTGGTAGGATATACGCGCTTTCAGTTCGTCCCATTTTATTTTCCAGCGATTGAACATTAGCTAGCAGGACGGAAGGCAAAGGGTAGATTAGCCGCTCGTCGCCTGATCCTCACAAGGCACCCTGATCTTTTTCCACTAAATCTCAGTTTCCTTCTCCAGTGAATCACGGGGGATCTGGGCCTGGTCATGTGCCTGTAGTAGTATATCCCTCCCATCCGATTCATTGAAGAAGAACTCTTCATCCAGTTTGAGGTGAGTAAATCGCAGTTCTGGATGTCCAGAAACTAATTTTCGGTCATAAGAGACGATAGCAGCAACATATTATGTACAAAACAAGTTACGAACAACGCCCCCCAACGCCCCCCCCCCCCCAAAAAAAAACGAACAAAATAGCGAATAAGGACGGCAGCCCTTCCCTCCGACGCCATCATAGTCATTTTCTCAGAAAGTCCTGAGTTTTAACTCAAGACCAAAAAAAAAGTTTCCTCAGTAACTTCTCAAAACCTGATTCGTTGGATTCTCATCAGCAAATAACATGATGTCATAGCCTTGAAGTCTCTAGAGAAATGTCTCCAACATCACGCGCCATAACCCTCTCGCGTCAGGCAGAGGACCGAAGGACCGAAGCTCTTTGTTCTCAGCTCAAATTCCCTTTGGGGAATATTCATTCATTAACATAAACACCCCCCCCCCCCCCCCCCCGCTAGCCCTAGGTTTGTGTTAATGGTTGTTTTCATTGTGTACCCTCAATGTCTTTTGAAAAATGACATTTTTTGCATTGTCGTAACAGTTTTAAAAACTGTCACATTGTGTTCACTGTAAATGTCTACGAAGAAGCAGATTTTAAACATTTGGAATGGCTCCGTTTCCTTTTATTATGCAAAAAAAGAGCATTCGTGTTCTTTTTAAGAGATCGATTCAGTAAAACGCCTTGGTGTTACGAGTTTGCACTCACAATTGTGTAATTTCATAATTGAAAATACATTTTCTTAACACCTTTCTTGTGTTTGAGCTTACCTCAACTTCTCAGTGTTTGATCCAGGAGATATGAAAAGCATTCTCCTTTTACTCTGGGAGAAATATCCTTCCAGCGACATGTGCTGTTACCTGATATGAACATTGGGCAGTAGAGACAGTGCTGTACAGACAGTAGCATCATATGGGCAGTAGAGACAGTGCTGTACAGACAGAGTAGCATCATATGGGCAGTAGAGACAGTGCTGTACAGACAGTAGCAGACAGTGCTGTACAGACAGTAGCATCATTGGGCAGTAGAGACAGTGCTGTACAGACAGTAGCATCATTGGGCAGTAGAGACAGTGCTGTACAGACAGTAGCATCATTGGGCAGTAGAGACAGTGCTGTACAGACAATAGCATCATTGGGCAGTAGAGACGGTGCTGTACAGACAGAGTAGCATCATATGGGCAGTAGAGACAGTGCTGTACAGACAGTAGCATCATTGGGCAGTAGAGACAGTGCTGTACAGACAGTAGCATCATTGGGCAGTAGAGACAGTGCTGTACAGACAGTAGCACCATTGGGCAGTAGAGACAGTGCTGTACAGACAGTAGCATCATTGGGCAGTAGAGACAGTGCTGTACAGACAGTAGCATCATTGGGCAGTAGAGACAGTGCTGTACAGACAGAGTAGCATCATATGGGCAGTAGAGACAGTGCTGTACAGACAGAGTAGCATCATATGGGCAGTAGAGACAGTGCTGTACAGACAGTAGCATCATTGGGCAGTAGAGACAGTGCTGTACAGACAGTAGCATCATTAGGCAGTAGAGACAGTGCTGTACAGACAGAGTAGCATCATTAGGCAGTAGAGACAGTGCTGTACAGACAGTAGCATCATTGGGCAGTAGAGACAGTGCTGTACAGACAGAGTAGCATAATTATTTATCAAAGCCAGGCCTGAGAGTTAAAACCCTGACAAGAGAAGAGGGAGTGAGAGAGAGAGAATGAAAGAGAGATCAAGAGAAGGAGAAGAGACTGATGAATAGAGAGAAGAGAAAGAAGGAGACTGATATACCCTGCTGGGAGACAGTTCTTCTGGGGAGTTGAGCTGAGGAGCCCAGCATCAGAGTTCCCTGTGTGTGTGTGTGTGTGTGTGTGTATATATGATTTAATACACAGTCACATTCAGTAGTTCTCCAGCGAGCCTCTCCAGGCTGTTTGCAGAACGTGCTTCAAAAAACAGAAGAGGAGTCTCGGCTACTTTACATTGTTCAGAGAATCTCGGAGGCTTTGTTCTAACATTGGATTAAACACACACTGTGCTGCTGCTGCTGCTATCATTTCTCTGTGACTGTACAAGAATCGGGCATTTTGTATTAATGGGAAATCGTTTGTGTGCTGAGCTGGTGGAAAGAGCCCTGGAGGAATGATTCTCGTTTTTAATAAGCGCTGCTAGGTTAGCTGAGCTAAAAAAATAAATAAATAAATGTAAAAAACACGCATTACAAAGACATCCATTAATTGGAACAAACCAGAGTACATTTCTTAGTTATATTTTGGGAATTAAAATTACTATAAAAGATGCAAATAATTTGTAGCCTCTATAGAGGTGACTGTCACTCACATTCCTGTTTAAAGTTTCAGTTTCTCTAATTTATATCTGCTGACTGATGTTGAGTTTATTATTATTATTAACACATATTACCACAGACCGACTACAGACTGACTACAGACCACTGACTGACCACTGACTGACCACATATTGACCACTGACTGACCACATATTACCACTGACTGAACACATATTACCACTGACTGACCACAGACCGACTACAGACTGACCACTGACTGACCACATATTACCACATATTACCACTGACTGACCACATATTACCACATATTACCACTGACTGACCACATATTACCACTGACTGACCACAGACCGACTACAGACTGACCACTGACTGACCACATATTACCACTGACCGACTACAGACTGACCACATATTACCACTGACCGACTACAGACTGACCACATATTACCACTGACCGACTACAGACTGAACACATATTACCACTGACCGACCACATATTACCACTGACCGACCACATATTACCACTGACTGACCACATATTACCACTGACTGACCACTGACTGAGCACATATTACCACTGACCGACCACATATTACCACTGACCGACCACATATTACCACTGACCGACCACATATTACCACTGACCGACCACATATTACCACTGACCGACCACATATTACCACTGACTGACCACATATTACCACTGACTGACCACTGACTGAGCACATATTACCACTGACCGACCACATATTACCACTGACCGACCACATATTACCACTGACCGACCACATATTACCACTGACCGACCACATATTACCACTGACCGACCACATATTACCACTGACCGACCACATATTACCACTGACCGACCACATATTACCACTGACTGACTACTGACCACAGACCGACTACTGACCACAGACCGACTACTGACCACAGACTGACCCCAGACTGACTACTGACCACAGACTGACTACTGACCACAGACTGACCCCAGACTGACTACTGACCACAGACTGACTACTGACCACAGACTGACTACTGACTGACTACTGACTGACTACTGACCACAGACTGACCCCAGACTGACCCCAGACCACCGACAGACCACTGACTGACCCCAGACCACCGACAGACTACTGACCACCGACAGACCACCTGGGGGTGCCACAGGGTTCAATTCTCAGGCCAACTCTCTTCTCTGTATACATCAATGATGTCGCTCTTGCTGCTGGGGATTCTCTGATCCACCTCTACGTAGACGACACCATTCTGTATACTTCTGGCCCTTCTTTGGACACTGTGTTAACAACCCTCCAGACGAGCTTCAATGCCATACAACTCTCCTTCCGTGGCTTCCAACTGCTCTGAAATACAAGTAAAACTAAATGTATGCTCTTCAACCGATCGCTGCCCGCACCTGCCCGCCCGTCCAGTATCACTACTCTGGACGGTTCTGACTTAGAATATGTGGACAACTACAAATACCTAGGTGTCTGGTTAGACTGTAAACTCTCCTTCCAGACTCACATTAAGCATCTCCAATCCAAAATTAAATCTAGAATCGGCTTCCTATTTCGCAACAAAGCATCCTTCACTCATGCTGCCAAACATACCCTCGTAAAACTGACCATCCTACCAATCCTCGACTTCGGCGATGTCATCTACAAAATAGCCTCCAACACTCTACTCAACAAATTGGATGCAGTCTATCACAGTGCCATCTGTTTTGTCACCAAAGCCCCTTATACCATCCACCACTGCGACCTGTACGCTCTCGTTGGCTGGCCCTCACTTCATATTCGTCGCCAAACCCACTGGCTCCAGGTCATCTATAAGTCTTTGCTAGGTAAAGCCCCGCCTTATCTCAGCTCACTGGTCACCATAGCAGCACCCACCCGTAGCACGTGCTCCAGCAGGTATATATCTCTGGTCACCCCCAAAGCCAATTCCTCCTTTGGCCGCCTTTCCTTCCAGTTCTCTGCTGCCAATGACTGGAACGAACTGCAAAAGTCTCTGAAGCTGGAGTCTTATATCTCCCTCTCTAACTTTAAGCATCAGCTGTCAGAGCAGCTCACCGATCACTGTACCTGCACACAGCCCATCTGTAAATAGCCCATCCAACTACCTCATCCCCATATTGTTATTAATCCTCTTGCTCTTTTGCACCCCAGTATCTCTACTTGCACATCATCATCTGCACATCTATCACTCCAGTATTAATGCTAAATTGTAATTATTTCACCTCTATGGCCTATTTATTGCCTTACCTCCCTACTCTTCTACGTTTGCACACTCTGTACATAGATTTTTATTTTGTGTTATTGACTGTATGTTTGTTTATGTGTAACTCTGTGTTGTTGTTTTTGTCGCACTGCTTTGCTTTATCTTGGCCAGGTCGCAGTTGTAAATTGAGAACTTGTTCTCAACTGGCCGACCTGGTTAAATAAGGATTAAATTAAAAAGTTTTAATAAAAACCTCACTGACCACTCTATTCAGTTGCTGACAGTCTTCAATGTTAACATTGTCTGTTACATACATTGTTTTAATGGGCCTAACATCTCTCCTTGAGAGGGATGGCAGGGGAATGGAAAATAATTGTAAAACTCAGCATGAAAAGAAACGTCCTCTCACTGTCAACTGTGTTTATTTTCAGCAAACTTAACATGTGTAAATATTTGTATGAACATAACAAGATTCAACAACTGAGACATAATCTGAACAAGTTCCACAGACATGTGACTAACATAAATGGAATAATGTGTCCCTGAACAAAGGGGGGGGGGTCAAAATCAAAAGTAATCGTCAGTATCTGGTGTGGCCACCAGCTGCATTAAGTACTGCAGTGCATCTCCTCCTCATGGACTGCACCAGATTTGCCAGTTCTTGCTGTGAGATGTTACCCCACTCTTCCACCAAGGCACCTGCAAGTTCCCGGACAACTCTGGGGGGAATGGCCCTAGCCCTCACCCTCCGATCCAACAGGTCCCAGACGTGCTCAATGGGATTGAGATCCAGGCTCTTCGCTGGCCATGGCAGAACATTGACATTCCTGTCTTACAGGAAATCATGCACAGAGCGAGCAGTATGGCTGGTGGCATTGTCATGCTGGATGGTCATGTCAGGATGAGCCTGCAGGAAGGGTAACACATGAGGGAGGAGGATATCTTCCCTGTAACGCACAGCGTTGAGATTGCCTGCAATGACAACAAGCTCAGTCTGATGATGCTGTGACACACCACCCCAGACCATGACGGACCCTCCACCTCGATCTCGCTCCAGAGTACAAATTTGATTTGATTAGAGCCGCTGTGACCTGTGCTGTCATGTCAACACAGTCATTACTCTGGGCTCTATGACCATAGAGCATGTGGTCTGTTTGAACCATATTGTGCCTCTTCTAGCTTGTGTGTGTGTGTGTGTGTGTGTGTCGCTCTTCTTGCTCTTGGAGCCCAGGGGAGAACATAGTTAAGCCTTCCATGTCGTAATGTGAGAAGGAGAAGGTCCATATATGATTTCCCTTCCCTGTCTGACACTGTATCCAAACCTAACTGAGAGTTAGAATCTAGAGATTGACATTGATATCAAAACCTAATGGTGATCAGGGTTTTTTCTGGATCAAAAAGAGCTTAGGTGGTGGGTACGGGGCGTGGTAATGGCGCGGTCAGCCTGTTGGCGCGGCTGGATTTTAGAGAACATTTTAGAGGCAACATTTTGTTGTGTTACAGCCTGAATTGGAATAAATTGAAATGTGTAGCAACACAACAGCCCATAATGTCAAAGTGGAATTATGCTTTTCATTTTTTATATATTTTTTATAAATAAAAAATGAAAAGCTGAAATGTCTTGAGTCAGTAAGTATTCAACCACTTTGTTAAGGCAAATGTAAATGCGTTCAGAAGTAAAAATCTTCTTAACAAGTCACACAATAAGTTGCATGGATTCACTCTGTGTGAATTAATGGTGTTTAACATGATTTTTTGAATTACTACCTCATCTCCCACACATACAATTATCTGTAAGGTCCCTCAGTCGAGCAGTGAATTTCAAGCACCGATTCAACCACAAAGACCAGGGAGGTTTTCCAATGCCTCGCAAAGAAGGGCACCTATTGGTAGATGGGAAAAAAAAGCAGATATTGAATATCCCTTTGCGCATGGTGAAGTTATTAATTACACTTTGGATGGTGTATCAATACACCCAGTCACTACAAAGATACAGGCCTCATTCCTAACTCAGTTGCCAGAGAGGAAGGAAACCACTGAGGGATTTCACCATGCTGATTTTAAACCAGTTAGAGTTTAATGGCTGTGATAGGAGGAAAACTGAGGATGGATCAACAACATTGTAGTTACTCCACAATACTAACCTAAATGACAGACTGAAAAGGAGGAAGCCTGTACATCAGGGGTCACCTACCGGTCGAACGCTCGGTCAGTCTCCAAGGCATTCCTAAACACTGATAAAGCCTTCCATACCTATTATTGTATTTTTTTTACTCTGTTGAAGAAGGTAGGTGCACTTGATTTAGCAGCCCTAATGCAGCGAAAGTAAAGTGTTCCCATTATGAACCATTACCAGGCAGGCCCAGAAGGCAAATCAAGGGCACCTATGGGCCTTCTGCTGGCCAATCAGATAAATCAGATCACTGGTTTCCTCTTGCCATAGACTGTAAAAAGCAGTGGTGTAAAGTACTTAAGTAGTACTTTAAAGTTTTTTTACTTTAGTAGTTTGGGTACTTTACTATTTATATTTTTGACAACTTTTATATTTACTTCACTACATTCCTAAAGAAAATAATGAACTTTTTACTGCATACATTCTCTCTGAAACCCAAAAGTACTCGTTACACTTTAAATGGCTAGCAAGACAGGAAAATGGTCCAATTCAAGCACTTATCAAGAGAACATCATCTCTACTGCCTCTGATCTGGAGGACTCACTAAACAGAGAACATCCCTGGTCATAATAAACCCCAGGAAGAGTAGCTGCTGCTTTGGCAACAGGAACTAATGGGGATCCATAATAAACCCCAGGAAGAGTAGCTGCTGCCTTGGCAGGAACTAATGGGGATCCATAATAAACCCCAGGAAGAGTAGCTGCTGCCTTGGCAGGAACTAATGGGGATCCATAATAAACCCCAGGAAGAGTAGCTGCTGCCTTGGCAAGAACTAATGGGGATCCATAATAAACCCCAAGAAGAGTAGCTGCTGCCTTGGCGACAGGAACTAATGGGGATCCATAATAAACCCCAAGAAGAGTAGCTGCTGCCTTGGCGACAGGAACTAATGGGGATCCATAATAAACCCCAGGAAGAGTAGCTGCTGCCTTGGCAGGAACTAATGGGGATCCATAATAAACCCCAGGAAGAGTAGCTGCTGCCTTGGCAGGAACTAATGGGGATCCATAATAAACCCCAGGAAGAGTAGCTGCTGCCTTGGCAGGAACTAATGGGGATCCATAATAAACCCCAGGAAGAGTAGCTGCTGCCTTGGCAAGAACTAATGGGGATCCATAATAAACCCCAAGAAGAGTAGCTGCTGCCTTGGCGACAGGAACTAATGGGGATCCATAATAAACCCCAAGAAGAGTAGCTGCTGCCTTGGCGACAGGAACTAATGGGGATCCATAATAAACCCCAGGAAGAGTAGCTGCTGCCTTGGCAGGAACTAATGGGGATCCATAATAAACCCCAGGAAGAGTAGCTGCTGCCTTGGCAGGAACTAATGGGGATCCATAATAAACCCCAGGAAGAGTAGCTGCTGCCTTGGCAAGAACTAATGGGGATCCATAATAAACCCCAGGAAGAGTAGCTGCTGCCTTGGCAGGAACTAACGGGGATCCATAATAAACCCCAAGAAGAGTAGCTGCTGCCTTGGCGACAGGAACTAATGGGGATCCATAATAAACCCCAGGAAGAGTAGCTGCTGCCTTGGCAGGAACTAATGGGGATCCATAATAAACCCCAGGAAGAGTAGCTGCGGCCTTGGCAGGAACTAATGGGGATCCATAATAAACCCCAGGAAGAGTAGCTGCTGCCTTGGCAGGAACTAATGGGGATCCATAATAAACCCCAGGAAGAGTAGCTGCTGCCTTGGCAGGAACTAACGGGGATCCATAATAAACCCCAGGAAGAGTAGCTGCTGCCTTGGCAGGAACTAATGGGGATCCATAATAAACCCCAGGAAGAGTAGCTGCTGCCTTGGCAGGAACTAACGGGGATCCATAATAAACCCCAAGAAGAGTAGCTGCTGCCTTGGCGACAGGAACTAATGGGGATCCATAATAAACCCCAGGAAGAGTAGCTGCTGCCTTGGCAGGAACTAATGGGGATCCATAATAAACCCCAGGAAGAGGAAGAGTACATTACTTTCTTTAGGAATGTAGTGAAGTAAAATGTTTTCCAATTATAAATAGTAAAGTAAAGTACAGATACAAGAAAAAAAACGACTTAAGTTGTACTTAAAAGTATTTTTACTGAACTACTTTACGCCACTGATGTATAGGATTTCATTTTTTTTTTTATAGGCTTGCTTTGGACTCAAAGTAATCCTGACTCAAACGGCTGGTGGCCACCAAGGAACAAGTAATCCTGACTCAAATGGCTGGTGGCCACCAAGGAACAAGTAATCCTGACTCAAATGGCTGGTGGCCACCAAGGAACAAGTAATCCTGACTCAAATGGCTGGTGGCCACCAAGGAACAAGTAATGCTGACTCAAATGGCTGGTGGCCACCAAGGAACAAGTAATCCTGACTCAAATGGCTGGTGGCCACCAAGGAACAAGTAATCCTGACTCAAATGGCTGGTGGCCACCAAGGAACAAGTAATCCTGACTCAAATGGCTGATGGCCACTGCTATACAGTGGCCACCAAGGCATGAGTAATACTGCAAAAATGTGGCAAAGAAATTCACCTTTTTTGTCCTGAATACAAGGTGTTATGTTTGGGGCAAAGCCAACACATCATTGAGTAACTCTCTTCATATTGTCATGCATAGTAGTGGTTGCGTCGTGTTGCAGGTTTTTGCTTTGGGATAAAAACACAAAGTCCTAGAATAAAACCTGGTTCAGTCTGCTTTCTACTGGGAGATCGATTCACCTTTCAGCAGGACAACAACCTAAACCGCAAAACCAAATACACACTGGAGTTACTTACCAAGATGACAGTGAATGTTCTTGAGTGGCCCAGTTACAGTTTTGACTTAAAGTGATACTTTGAGATTTTGGTAACGAGGTCCTTTATCTACTGTTACGGATACAGGTAGTGTGTATCCTGTATTTGTATTTCTTTTCTCTCCTTCTCTTCCTCACAGGTGACAATCATCATTCCCCCAATCAGTCATCAATCAGTCGCTAAACCCCCCCAAATCTATCTCTCTCTCTCTCTCTCTCTCTCTCTCTCTCTCTCTCTCTCTCTCTCTCTCTCTCTCCTCTCTCTCTCTCTCTCTCTCTCTCTCTCTCTCTCTCTCTCTATATATATATATATATACACACATACATACATACATACATACATACATACCCTAGTTAGAACTGGGCGGACCACCCACTGTATTTTTGGTTAGTGAGTTATGTTACGGGTCTATGTTTCCATCCCCCCTAGACTGCAGGGCCAAAGGGATTCGTAACACTACTTACCCAGAGTTAGATTAACTTGTAGATAGCGTTTTTTTTTTTTTTTTTTGTCTCTGCGTGCAGTTTGAAGGAATTTGCTAACTAGCGCTAGCATAATGAATGGAAGTCTATGGTATCTGCTAGCATGCTGGAAATCATTTATTTGACTAAACTTCTAGTTATAAGCAGTGGCGAAATAAGCAGCCATGTTTATGCAGCTCCACCCATGTTTTTTCCATCAGCCAATCAAATTCAAATTACAGAAAAGGAGGGGCAGCAAAAAACATTTTTGAAATATTTAATATGGTGCTGCCTAACTGGTGCAGCTGATAAAAGGTAAGCACATTGCATCCAAAACCACTGGAATATCTAGAACATTTTCAAACGTATACAGGCTGACGTAGATTTCGCTAGCTGCTAAGTTATCTTTTCAAATGAGCTATTTTCAATTCATACAGGCGGATATAGATCGAGCTAGCTACTTAGCTTGATCTATCTAACCAGCTAGCGGTTCAATTTGATTGGCTGAAGAGGAAAGAATGGGTGGAGTTGCATAACCGTCATCCTGTGAGGCAGTGCAGGCGTCTTTGACCTCTTGACCTCTTGACCTCACCCCATGCTCTTATTGACTAAGTTCTCTCCTTTTATTCCAGCTGGAAAGACTGTTTTTGTGCATCCCAAATGGCAAACCTATTCCCTTTTTATAGCGCACTACTTTTTTGACAAAATGGTACGGTCAAACGTAGTGCACTATGAAGGGAACAACGTGCCATTTGGGACTCATGTGCACGTGTTGTGAGATTTACCTGTTGCTTAGGAACCAGTGTATGAATACATGGGTGTCGAGCTAGGCCATCTCGTCAAGGTCTCTTTGCATTGTCGGCTTCATCCCCAATGGCACCCTATTCCCTTTTATAGTGCGCTGGGCTCTAGTAAAAAAAAAAAGTACTGCGCTATATAGGGAATAGGGTCAAAAGTAATGCTCTAAAAAGGGAACGTGTGTGTGTGTGTGGTGTGTGTGTGTGTGTGAGTGATCACAATAAATGATTTAGATCTAGTTGTCATTTTTACATATTACTTCACTTATTATGGTGAGGGTACAGAGGAGTGGAACAGCATTATTATGCTGAGGGGAGTGGAACAGCATTATTATGCTGAGGGGAGTGGGACAGCATTATTATGCTGAGGGGAGTGGGACAGCATTATTATGCTGAGGGGAGTGGGACAGCATTATTATGCTGAGAGGAGTGGGACAGCATTATTATGCTGAGAGGAGTGGGACAGCATTATTATGCTGAGGGGAGTGGGACAGCATTATTATGCTGAGGGGAGTGGGACAGCATTATTATGCTGAGGGGAGTGGGACAGCATTATTATGCTGAGGGGAGTGGGACAGCATTATTATGCTGAGGGGAGTGGGACAGCATTATTATGCTGAGGGGAGTGGGACAGCATTATTATGCTGAGGGGAGTGGGACAGCATTATTATGCTGAGGGGAGTGGGACAGCATTATTATGCTGAGGGGAGTGGGACAGCATTATTATGCTGAGGGGAGTGGGACAGCATTATTATGCTGAGGGGAGTGGGACAGCATTATTATGCTGAGGGGAGTGGGACAGCATTATTATGCTGAGGGGAGTGGGACAGCATTATTATGCTGAGGGGAGTGGGACAGCATTATTATGCTGAGGGGAGTGGGACAGCATTATTATGCTGAGGGGAGTGGGACAGCATTATTATGCTGAGAGGAGTGGGACAGCATTATTATGCTGAGGGGAGTGGGACAGCATTATTATGCTGAGGGGAGTGGGACAGCATTATTATGCTGAGGGGAGTGGGACAGCATTATTATGCTGAGGGGAGTGGGACAGCATTATTATGCTGAGGGGAGTGGGACAGCATTATTATGCTGAGGGGAGTGGGACAGCATTATTATGCTGAGGGGAGTGGGACAGCATTATTATGCTGAGGGGAGTGGGACAGCATTATTATGCTGAGGGGAGTGGGACAGCATTATTATGCTGAGGGGAGTGGGACAGCATTATTATGCTGAGGGGAGTGGGACAGCATTATTATGCTGAGGGGAGTGGGACAGCATTATTATGCTGAGGGGAGTGGGACAGCATTATTATGCTGAGGGGAGTGGGACAGCATTATTATGCTGAGGGGAGTGGGACAGCATTATTATGCTGAGGGGAGTGGGACAGCATTATTATGCTGAGGGGAGTGGGACAGCATTATTATGCTGAGGGGAGTGGGACAGCATTATTATGCTGAGGGTACAGAGGAGTGGGACAGCATTATTATGCTGAGAGGAGTGGGACAGCATTATTATGCTGAGGGGAGTGGGACAGCATTATTATGCTGAGGGGAGTGGGACAGCATTATTATGCTGAGGGGAGTGGGACAGCATTATTATGCTGAGGGGAGTGGGACAGCATTATTATGCTGAGGGGAGTGGGACAGCATTATTATGCTGAGGGGAGTGGGACAGCATTATTATGCTGAGGGGAGTGGGACAGCATTATTATGCTGAGAGGAGTGGGACAGCATTATTATGCTGAGAGGAGTGGGACAGCATTATTATGCTGAGGGGAGTGGGACAGCATTATTATGCTGAGGGGAGTGGGACAGCATTATTATGCTGAGGGGAGTGGGACAGCATTATTATGCTGAGGGGAGTGGGACAGCATTATTATGCTGAGGGGAGTGGGACAGCATTATTATGCTGAGAGGAGTGGGACAGCATTATTATGCTGAGGGGAGTGGGACAGCATTATTATTCTGAGGGGAGTGGGACAGCATTATTATGCTGAGGGGAGTGGGACAGCATTATTATGCTGAGGGGAGTGGGACAGCATTATTATGCTGAGGGGAGTGGGACAGCATTATTATGCTGAGGGGAGTGGGACAGCATTATTATGCTGAGGGGAGTGGGACAGCATTATTATGCTGAGGGGAGTGGGACAGCATTATTATGCTGAGGGGAGTGGGACAGCATTATTATGCTGAGGGGAGTGGGACAGCATTATTATGCTGAGGGGAGTGGGACAGCATTATTATGCTGAGGGTACAGAGAGTGGGACAGCATTATTATGCTGAGGGGAGTGGGACAGCATTATTATGCTGAGGGGAGTGGGACAGCATTATTATGCTGAGGGGAGTGGGACAGCATTATTATGCTGAGGGGAGTGGGACAGCATTATTATGCTGAGGGGAGTGGGACAGCATTATTATGCTGAGAGGAGTGGGACAGCATTATTATGCTGAGGGGAGTGGGACAGCATTATTATGCTGAGGGGAGTGGGACAGCATTATTATGCTGAGGGGAGTGGGACAGCATTATTATGCTGAGGGGAGTGGGACAGCATTATTATGCTGAGGGGAGTGGGACAGCATTATTATGCTGAGGGGAGTGGGACAGCATTATTATGCTGAGGGGAGTGGGACAGCATTATTATGCTGAGGGGAGTGGGACAGCATTATTATGCTGAGGGGAGTGGGACAGCATTATTATGCTGAGGGGAGTGGGACAGCATTATTATGCTGAGGGGAGTGGGACAGCATTATTATGCTGAGAGGAGTGGGACAGCATTATTATGCTGAGGGGAGTGGGACAGCATTATTATGCTGAGGGGAGTGGGACAGCATTATTATGCTGAGGGGAGTGGGACAGCATTATTATGCTGAGGGGAGTGGGACAGCATTATTATGCTGAGGGGAGTGGGACAGCATTATTATGCTGAGGGGAGTGGGACAGCATTATTATGCTGAGAGGAGTGGGACAGCATTATTATGCTGAGGGAGTGGGACAGCATTATTAGTGCTGAGGGGAGTGGGACAGCATTATTATGCTGAGGGGAGTGGGACAGCATTATTATGCTGAGGGGAGTGGGACAGCATTATTATGCTGAGGGGAGTGGGACAGCATTATTATGCTGAGAGGAGTGGGACAGCATTATTATGCTGAGGGGAGTGGGACAGCATTATTATGCTGAGGGGAGTGGGACAGCATTATTATGCTGAGAGGAGTGGGACAGCATTATTATGCTGAGAGGAGTGGGACAGCATTATTATGCTGAGGGGAGTGGGACAGCATTATTATTCTGAGAGGAGTGGGACAGCATTATTATGCTGAGGGGAGTGGGACAGCATTATTATGCTGAGGGGAGTGGGACAGCATTATTATGCTGAGGGGAGTGGGACAGCATTATTATGCTGAGAGGAGTGGGACAGCATTATTATGCTGAGGGGAGTGGGACAGCATTATTATGCTGAGGGGAGTGGGACAGCATTATTATGCTGAGAGGAGTGGGGCAGCATTATTATGCTGAGGGGAGTGGGACAGCATTATTATGCTGAGGGGAGTGGGACAGCATTATTATGCTGAGAGGAGTGGGACAGCATTATTATGCTGAGGGGAGTGGGACAGCATTATTATGCTGAGGGGAGTGGGACAGCATTATTATGCTGAGGGGAGTGGGACAGCATTATTATGCTGAGGGGAGTGGGACAGCATTATTATGCTGAGGGGAGTGGGACAGCATTATTATGCTGAGGGGAGTGGGACAGCATTATTATGCTGAGGGGAGTGGGACAGCATTATTATGCTGAGGGGAGTGGGACAGCATTATTATGCTGAGGGGAGTGGGACAGCATTATTATGCTGAGAGGAGTGGGACAGCATTATTATGCTGAGGGGAGTGGGACAGCATTATTATGCTGAGGGGAGTGGGACAGCATTATTATGCTGAGGGGAGTGGGACAGCATTATTATGCTGAGGGGAGTGGGACAGCATTATTATGCTGAGAGGAGTGGGACAGCATTATTATGCTGAGGGGAGTGGGACAGCATTATTATGCTGAGGGGAGTGGGACAGCATTATTATGCTGAGGGGAGTGGGACAGCATTATTATGCTGAGGGGAGTGGGACAGCATTATTATGCTGAGGGGAGTGGGACAGCATTATTATGCTGAGGGGAGTGGGACAGCATTATTATGCTGAGAGGAGTGGGACAGCATTATTATGCTGAGGGGAGTGGGACAGCATTATTATGCTGAGGGGAGTGGGACAGCATTATTATGCTGAGGGGAGTGGGACAGCATTATTATGCTGAGGGGAGTGGGACAGCATTATTATGCTGAGGGGAGTGGGACAGCATTATTATGCTGAGGGGAGTGGGACAGCATTATTATGCTGAGGGTACAGAGGAGTGGGACAGCATTATTATGCTGAGGGGAGTGGGACAGCATTATTATGCTGAGGGGAGTGGGACAGCATTATTATGCTGAGGGGAGTGGGACAGCATTATTATGCTGAGGGTAGTGGGACAGCATTATTATGCTGAGGGGTGTGGGACAGCATTATTATGCTGAGGGGAGTGGGACAGCATTATTATGCTGAGGGGAGTGGGACAGCATTATTATGCTGAGGGGAGTGGGACAGCATTATTATGCTGAGGGGAGTGGGACAGCATTATTATGCTGAGGGGAGTGGGACAGCATTATTATGCTGAGGGGAGTGGGACAGCATTATTATGCTGAGGGGAGTGGGACAGCATTATTATGCTGAGGGGAGTGGGACAGCATTATTATGCTGAGGGGAGTGGGACAGCATTATTATGCTGAGAGGAGTGGGACAGCATTATTATGCTGAGGGGAGTGGGACAGCATTATTATGCTGAGGGGAGTGGGACAGCATTATTATGCTGAGGGGAGTGGGACAGCATTATTATGCTGAGGGGAGTGGGACAGCATTATTATGCTGAGGGGAGTGGGACAGCATTATTATGCTGAGGGGAGTGGGACAGCATTATTATGCTGAGGGGAGTGGGACAGCATTATTATGCTGAGGGGAGTGGGACAGCATTATTATGCTGAGGGGAGTGGGACAGCATTATTATGCTGAGGGGAGTGGGACAGCATTATTATGCTGAGGGGAGTGGGACAGCATTATTATGCTGAGGGGAGTGGGACAGCATTATTATGCTGAGGGGAGTGGGACAGCATTATTATGCTGAGGGGAGTGGGACAGCATTATTATGCTGAGGGGAGTGGGACAGCATTATTATGCTGAGGGGAGTGGGACAGCATTATTATGCTGAGGGGAGTGGGACAGCATTATTATGCTGAGGGGAGTGGGACAGCATTATTATGCTGAGGGGAGTGGGACAGCATTATTATGCTGAGGGGAGTGGGACAGCATTATTATGCTGAGAGGAGTGGGACAGCATTATTATGCTGAGGGGAGTGGGACAGCATTATTATGCTGAGGGGAGTGGGACAGCATTATTATGCTGAGGGGAGTGGGACAGCATTATTATGCTGAGAGGAGTGGGACAGCATTATTATGCTGAGGGGAGTGGGACAGCATTATTATGCTGAGAGGGAGTGGGACAGCATTATTATGCTGAGGGGAGTGGGACAGCATTATTATGCTGAGGGGAGTGGGACAGCATTATTATGCTGAGGGGAGTGGGACAGCATTATTATGCTGAGGGGAGTGGGACAGCATTATTATGCTGAGGGGAGTGGGACAGCATTATTATGCTGAGGGGAGTGGGACAGCATTATTATGCTGAGGGGAGTGGGACAGCATTATTATGCTGAGGGGAGTGGGACAGCATTATTATGCTGAGGGGAGTGGGACAGCATTATTATGCTGAGAGGAGTGGGACAGCATTATTATGCTGAGGGGAGTGGGACAGCATTATTATGCTGAGGGGAGTGGGACAGCATTATTATGCTGAGGGGAGTGGGACAGCATTATTATGCTGAGGGGAGTGGGACAGCATTATTATGCTGAGGGGAGTGGGACAGCATTATTATGCTGAGGGGAGTGGGACAGCATTATTATGCTGAGGGGAGTGGGACAGCATTATTATGCTGAGGGGAGTGGGACAGCATTATTATGCTGAGGGGAGTGGGACAGCATTATTATGCTGAGGGGAGTGGGACAGCATTATTATGCTGAGGGGAGTGGGACAGCATTATTATGCTGAGGGGAGTGGGACAGCATTATTATGCTGAGGGGAGTGGGACAGCATTATTATGCTGAGGGGAGTGGGACAGCATTATTATGCTGAGGGGAGTGGGACAGCATTATTATGCTGAGGGGAGTGGGACAGCATTATTATGCTGAGGGGAGTGGGACAGCATTATTATGCTGAGGGGAGTGGGACAGCATTATTATGCTGAGGGGAGTGGGACAGCATTATTATGCTGAGGGGAGTGGGACAGCATTATTATGCTGAGGGGAGTGGGACAGCATTATTATGCTGAGGGGAGTGGGACAGCATTATTATGCTGAGGGGAGTGGGACAGCATTATTATGCTGAGGGGAGTGGGACAGCATTATTATGCTGAGGGAGTGGGACAGCATTATTATGCTGAGGGGAGTGGGACAGCATTATTATGCTGAGGGGAGTGGGACAGCATTATTATGCTGAGGGGAGTGGGACAGCATTATTATGCTGAGGGGAGTGGGACAGCATTATTATGCTGAGGGGAGTGGGACAGCATTATTATGCTGAGGGGAGTGGGACAGCATTATTATGCTGAGGGGAGTGGGACAGCATTATTATGCTGAGGGGAGTGGGACAGCATTATTATGCTGAGGGGAGTGGGACAGCATTATTATGCTGAGAGGAGTGGGACAGCATTATTATGCTGAGAGGAGTGGGACAGCATTATTATGCTGAGGGAGTGGGACAGCATTATTATGCTGAGGGGAGTGGGGCAGCATTATTATGCTGAGGGGAGTGGGACAGCATTATTATGCTGAGGGGAGTGGGACAGCATTATTATGCTGAGGGGAGTGGGACAGCATTATTATGCTGAGGGGAGTGGGACAGCATTATTATGCTGAGGGGAGTGGGACAGCATTATTATGCTGAGGGGAGTGGGACAGCATTATTATGCTGAGGGGAGTGGGGCAGCATTATTATGCTGAGAGGAGTGGGGCAGCATTATTATGCTGAGAGGAGTGGGACAGCATTATTATGCTGAGGGTACAGGGGAGTGGGATCATAGATTTTGTTGAGATGTGCAAATCTGTCAACAAGGCAATGAGTGGCTGCTTTGAAGAATCTCAAATATAAAATGTTTACTGATCTGTTTAAGACTTTTTTTGCGTTACTACATGATTCTAAATGAGTTACTTCATAGTTTTGATGTCTTCACTACCCAATAGTCCATGGAGTGTAGTGTTGATCACCATGGAGTGTAGTGTTGATCCAGTAGTCCATGGAGTGTAGTGTTGATCCAGTAGTCCATGGAGTGTAGTGTTGACCCAGTAGTCCATGGAGTGTAGTGTTGATCCAGTAGTCCATGGAGTGTAGTGTTGATCCAGTAGTCCATGGAGTGTAGTGTTGATCCAGTAGTCCATGGAGTGTAGTGTTGATCCAGTAGTCCATGGAGTGTAGTGTTGATCCAGTAGTCCATGGAGTGTAGTGTTGATCCAGTAGTCCATGGAGTGTAGTGTTGACCCAGTAGTCCATGGAGTGTAGTGTTGATCCAGTAGTCCATGGAGTGTAGTGTTGATCCAGTAGTCCATGGAGTGTAGTGTTGATCCAGTAGTCCATGGAGTGTAGTGTTGACCCAGTAGTCCATGGAGTGTAGTGTTGATCCAGTAGTCCATGGAGTGTAGTGTTGATCCAGTAGTCCATGGAGTGTAGTGTTGATCCAGTAGTCCATGGAGTGTAGTGTTGATCCAGTAGTCCATGGAGTGTAGTGTTGATCCAGTAGTCCATGGAGTGTAGTGTTGATCCAGTAGTCCATGGAGTGTAGTGTTGATCCAGTAGTCCATGGAGTGTAGTGTTGATCCAGTAGTCCATGGAGTGTAGTGTTGATCCAGTAGTCCATGGAGTGTAGTGTTGATCCAGTAGTCCATGGAGTGTAGTGTGGAGTGTAGTGTTGATCCAGTAGTCCATGGAGTGTAGTGTTAACCCAGTAGTCCATGGAGTGTAGTGTTGACCCAGTAGTTCATGGAGTGTAGTGGTGATCCAGTAGTCCATGGAGTGTAGCGTTGATCCAGTAGTCCATGGAGTGTAGCGTTGATCCAGTAGTCCATGGAGTGTAGCGTTGATCCAGTAGTCCATGGAGTGTAGTGTTGATCACCATGGAGTGTAGTGTTGATCCAGTAGTCCATGGAGTGTAGTGTTGATCCAGTAGTCCATGGAGTGTAGTATTGACCCAGTAGTTCATGTAGTGTAGTGTTGATCCGTTCTCCTCTTCCACATTGAAATTTGCAGTGTTTTTCTGTCCAGTATTAGCCATGCTACAAGCTTGTTGTGAAATAAAATGAGTTCGTAAACACTACTCACACCCTGCATCCCAAAAACAATTTCCGCTGGTGAAATTGCAAACACACACAAGCAACACAGACTTGATGACACATGAACCAGTATGATAAACAGAGAGAAGACAGAGAACTAACTCACTGTGTGGATCCTGGCTACCCTGTACTATAGGAGCAGGAGATCCTGGCTACCCTGTACTATAGGAGCGGGAGATCCTGGCTGCCCTGTACTATAGGAGCGGGAGATCCTGGCTGCCCTGTACTATAGGAGCGGGAGATCCTGGCTGCCCTGTACTATAGGAGCGGGAGATCCTGGCTGCCCTGTACTATAGGAGCGGGAGATCCTGGCTGCCCTGTACTATAGGAGCGGGAGATCCTGGCTACCCTGTACTATAGGAGCGGGAGATCCTGGCTACCCTGTACTATAGGAGCGGGAGATCCTGGCTGCCCTGTACTATAGGAGCGGGAGATCCTGGCTGCCCTGTACTATAGGAGCAGGAGATCCTGGCTGCCCTGTACTATAGGAGCAGGAGATCCTGTCTGCCCTGTACTATAGGAGCGGGAGATCCTGGCTGCCCTGTACTATAGGAGCAGGAGATCCTGGCTGCCCTGTACTATACGAGCTGGGCGATCCTGGCTGCCCTGTACTATAGGAGCGGGAGATCCTGGCTGCCCTGTACTATAGGAGCGGGAGATCCTGGCTGCCCTGTACTATAGGAGCAGGAGATCCTGGCTGCCCTGTACTATAGGAGCGGGAGATCCTGGCTGCCCTGTACTATAGGAGCAGGAGATCCTGTCTGCCCTGTACTATAGGAGAGGGAGGTCCTGGCTGCCCTGTACTATAGGAGCAGGAGATCCTGGCTGCCCTGTACTATAGGAGCGGGAGATCCTGGCTGCCCTGTACTATAGGAGCAGGAGATCCTGGCTACCCTGTACTATAGGAGCGGGAGATCCTGGCTGCCCTGTACTATAGGAGCAGGAGATCCTGGCTGCCCTGTACTATAGGAGCAGGAGATCCTGGCTGCCCTGTACTATACGAGCTGGGAGATCCTGGCTGCCCTGTACTATAGGAGCGGGAGATCCTGGCTGCCCTGTACTATACGAGCTGGGCGATCCTGGCTGCCCTGTACTATACGAGCTGGGCGATCCTGGCTGCCCTGTACTATAGGAGCGGGAGATCCTGGCTGCCCTGTACTATAGGAGCGGGAGATCCTGGCTGCCCTGTACTATAGGAGCAGGAGATCCTGTCTGCCCTGTACTATAGGAGAGGGAGGTCGTGGCTGCCCTGTACTATAGGAGCAGGAGATCCTGGCTGCCCTGTACTATAGGAGCAGGAGATCCTGTCTGCCCTGTACTATAGGAGAGGGAGGTCCTGGCTGCCCTGTACTATAGGAGCAGGAGATCCTGGCTGCCCTGTACTATAGGAGCAGGAGATCCTGGCTGCCCTGTACTATACGAGCTGGGCGATCCTGGCTGCCCTGTACTATAGGAGCGGGAGATCCTGGCTGCCCTGTACTATAGGAGCGGGAGATCCTGGCTGCCCTGTACTATAGGAGCAGGAGATCCTGTCTGCCCTGTACTATAGGAGAGGGAGGTCCTGGCTGCCCTGTACTATAGGAGCAGGAGATCCTGGCTGCCCTGTACTATAGGAGCAGGAGATCCTGGCTGCCCTGTACTATAGGAGCGGAAGATCCTGGCTGCCCTGTACTATAGGAGCGGGAGATCCTGGCTGCCCTGTACTATAGGAGCAGGAGATCCTGTCTGCCCTGTACTATAGGAGCGGGAGATCCTGGCTGCCCTGTACTATAGGAGCGGGAGATCCTGGCTGCCCTGTACTATAGGAGCGGGAGATCCTGTCTGCCCTGTACTATAGGAGCGGGAGATCCTGGCTGCCCTGTACTATAGGAGCGGGAGATCCTGGCTGCCCTGTACTATAGGAGCGGGAGATCCTGGCTGCCCTGTACTATAGGAGCGGGAGATCCTGGCTGCCCTGTACTATAGGAGCGGGAGATCCTGGCTGCCCTGTACTATACGAGCGGGAGATCCTGGCTGCCCTGTACTATAGGAGCGGGAGATCCTGGCTGCCCTGTACTATAGGAGCGGGAGATCCTGGCTGCCCTGTACTATATGAGCGGGAGATCCTGGCTGCCCTGTACTAAACGAGCGGGAGATCCTGGCTGCCCTGTACTATACGAGCGGGAGATCCTGGCTGCCCTGTACTAAACGAGCGGGAGATCCTGGCTGCCCTGTACTATACGAGCGGGAGATCCTGGCTGCCCTGTACTATACGAGCGGGAGATCCTGGCTGCCCTGTACTATACGAGCGGGAGATCCTGGCTGCCCTGTACTATACGAGCGGGAGATCCTGGCTGCCCTGTACTATACGAGCGGGAGATCCTGGCTGCCCTGTACTATAGGAGCAGGAGATCCTGGCTGCCCTGTACTATACGAGCAGGAGATCCTGGCTACCCTGTCCTATACGAGCAGGAGATCACAAACTCACAAGTTAGTGCTGTGGATACAAGCAGTATGCCTGGCAGTAGATGAAAACACTGGTGAAAGACGCTTGGGAGAGACAGTGGTAGGAGAATTCTCTGACCCAGAGAACGAGAAGTGCTATCAATGGTACAGGCTGGTGGCTGTGGTGTAATGGTGGTCAATTGATACCAATTGAGCAACATTTCAATCCCCCAAACAATTCAGGCTGTTCTGGAGCTAACGGTGGGGTCCAACCTGGTACTAGATGGGTGTACCTAATAAATTGACCATATATATATATATGACTGCATTGGCCAAACTCTCTTTTGACTGAGACTGATATTCTATGTGATTTAATAGGTATGAGATGTAATTTTATCTGCCGTGAGAGGACAAAGTGGATGTAATTGAAATAAACGGTGTGTGTTTTGGAGGAGGATAGATAGAGGGAGACGGACAGAGAGAAATTGCTAAAATGTATTGGACCATTAGCTCTGAATGACCACATTATGTAATTGACTGACTGACACACACACACACACACGTCCATTTGCTGTGTTCCCTTTCATTCCAGAGGGAGAGATGGATGCCGACAGGTCCCCGTTTGGGAGGTTTTTTAGGAATGCCATTGGCACTCGCCAGATAGAGACGCTGTGTTAATATTTCTCCGTCTTTTTGATCTGTTGCCCAAATAATGAGCTGCCTAGTGAATACAGCAACGACCTTGTGGAGGAAAGAGGCTGACTGAGAGATGCTGGAGACGCATGGGAGGAGAACTGTGGGGGCGTGGGGGCGTGGGGAGTGGAGCTGGGGAGTGGGGGCGTGGGGGAGTGGGGAGTGGAGCTGGGGAGTGGGGAGTGGAGCTGGGGAGTGGGGGCATGGGGGAGTGGGGCTGGGGAGTGGGGGTGTGGGGGTGTGGGGGAGTGGGGCTGGGGAGTGGGGGCGTGGGGGAGTGGGGGAGTGGGGTGGGGGCGTGGGGGAGTGGAGCTGAGGGCGTAGGGGTGGTGGGGGAGTGGAGCTGGGGAGTGGGGGCGTGGGGGAGTGGAGGTGGGGAGTGGGGGCGTGGGGGCGTGGGGGACTGGAGCTGGGGAGTGGGGGAGTGGGGCTGGGGAGTGGGGGCGTGGGGGCTGGGGAGTGGGGGAGTGGGGCTGGGGAGTGGGGGCGTGGGGGAGTGGAGGTGGGGAGTGGGGGCGTGGGGGAGTGGGGCTGGGGAGTGGGGGCGTGGGGCTGGGGAGTGGGGGCGTGGGGGCGTGGGGGAGTGGGGTGGGGAGTGGGGGCGTGGGGGAGTGGAGGTGTGGGGGTGGTGGTGTGGGGGAGTGGAGGTGTGGTGGGGGTAGGGGTGGTGGGGGGGTGGGTGTAGGGGTATAGGTTGGGGGTGTAAGGAGAGTGGGGGTATAGGGTGGGGGTGGGGGTATAGGGAGAGTGGGGAGGTAGGGGTGGGGGTATAGGGTGAGGGTGTAAGGAGAGTGGGGGTATAGGGTGGGGGTATAGAGTGGGGGTGTAGGGAGAGTGGGGGTATAGGGAGAGTGGGGAGGTAGGGGTGGGGGTATAGGGTGAGGGTGTAAGGACAATGGGGGTGTAGGGTGGGGGTATAGAGTGGGGGTGTAGGGAGAGTGGGGGGGTAGGGGTGGGGGTATAGAGTGGGGGTGTAGGGAGAGTGGGGGGGTAGGGGTGGGGGTGGGGGTATAGAGTGAGGGTGTAGGGAGAGTGGGGGTATAGGGAGAGTGGGGAGGTAGGGGTGGGGGTATAGAGTGGGGGTGTAGGGTTGGGGTATAGGGTGGGGGTTTAAGGAGAGTTGGGGCGTAGGGGTGGGGGTATAGAGTGGGGGCGTAGGGGTGGGGGTATAGAGTGAGGGTGTAGGGAGAGTGGGGGGGTAGCGGTGGGGGTATAGAGTGGGCGTGTAAGGAGAGTATGTTGTCCCATTTGATTTACAGGCAGCGGTAATCTAAGGCATCTCGAATCAATTCCTGATTGGACCATACTCAGGCCGGAATAATCTATCGTTGATTTATCCAGGAGGACGTAGGGCCTCCCTCTCTCCTCCCTGATTTACAACCCACCGTGTGGAGGATGGGTCCGACCGTTGGGTCTGGTGGAGTACAGAGCAGACAGACCCGGGCCTTCATTAGTCGGGTTCAGAGAACAGCTACCCTTAAAATGGAATGCAAAGGGTTTTCAAGGCACACAGTCATAAATGTTTCATTGGATGCAGGGCTTTGAGGTAGGAAAGGGAGAGGGGGGGTAGTTCATTCAGGAGAGGAGAGGTGGTGGTGGTGGTGGGTGGTGGGGGGGGGGGAGTAGGCCAGCGGAGGGCCAGCCATGCTCGAGCTTCTAACAACCCTGGTCCTTCAGAGCCACAAGAGGAGACGGGCGGACAAAGGGGGAGGGGTACTTCCCTTAGAAGAGAAGAAGAAGAAAAAAACAATAATTTATTTACGAACGACGAACAAAGAGCGTTGGTTCTCTCTCTCAGACTGGAGTGGATGTGCCCCGGGCCTTGCCACTCCAGACTGGGGAGACGGTAGACTGAATAACGGTAAAGTGGGTTCAACAAAAAACACAACAGGGGAGCATAATGGCACAAGTTGTGTGGAACCCAACCTCTACGCTAAAACTCTGGAAATTGAAATAAAATGTATCAAGAGGTCAAAGGTGAGATTTTGTTTAGCGAACTGGTAAGAAAATCCAACCCTGTGTACTTCCTGCTGATATACTCATGCTAAGCTAACACACATGCTATGAATAGACGAGACATAGTTCTTATCAATGCTCATAAGTTATTCATCAACCCTGGAGGTTTCATATAATCATGTCTCCTCTAGAGGGGCAGCCAGGAGAGGAGAGGAGAGGAGAGGAGAGGAGAGGAGAGGAGAGGAGAGGAGAGGAGAGGAGAGGAGAGAAGGGGAGAGGAGAGGAGAGGAGAGGAGAGGAGAGGAGAGAGTTTCCTGTCATCATGTCTCCTCTAGTGGGGCAGCCAGGAGAGGAGAGGAGAGGAGAGGAGAGGAGAGGAGAGGAGAGGAGAGGAGAGGAGAGGTTTTCCTGTCATCATGTCTCCTCTAGTGGGGCAGCCAGGAGAGGAGAGGAGAGGAGAGGAGAGGAGAGGAGAGGAGAGGAGAGGAGAGGAGAGGAGAGGAGAGGAGAGGAGAGGAGAGGAGAGGAGAGGAGAGGTTTTCCTGTCATCATGTCTCCTCTAGTGGGGCAGCCAGGAGAGGAGAGGAGAGGAGAGGAGAGGAGAGGAGAGGAGAGGAGAGGAGAGGAGAGAGGAGAGGAGAGGAGAGGAGAGGAGAGGAGAGGAGAGGAGAGGAGAGGAGAGGAGAGGAGAGGAGAGGAGAGGTTTTCCTGTCATCATGTCTCCTCTAGTGGGGCAGCCAGGAGAGGAGAGGAGAGGAGAGGAGAGGAGAGGAGAGGAGAGGAGAGGAGAGGAGAGGAGAGGAGAGGAGAGGAGAGGAGAGGAGAGGAGAGGAGAGGAGAGAAGGGGAGAGGGTTTCATATCATCAGACTTCCTCTCTCTTCCCTTTGTTCACTACTCTGACTACAAAGTGGGAATATTCTGTTTATTGATGGAACAATCTAATCGTTTTCATTTCATTCCAATATATTTGTCTCAGTTAAATACTGTGACTCTTCTAAAGACTACACCATTTTTTCAAAACAAACATTTAACTGTAAACCATTATGCCTGATTGTTGTGATAAAGCATTTGCAAACACTGTTGTTTATTAGGGTATATAAATGTTGAGGTATTTAATGTGGTGTTTTGTTGTTATAGTGAATAAGAACGATAACAATATTTTTAATCCTAGTTCCACTTACAGCTCACTAGGACACTGTTGATGCTGATGAATAATTAATCTAAGTTCTCTGCAGACCTCCAGGGTCAAAAATTGATATTTCCCAACCCCCTCTACCATAGATAGGAACCCAACCCCCTCTACCATAGATAGGAACCCAACCCCCTCTACCATAGATAGGAACCCAACCCCCTCTACCATAGATAGGAACCCAACCCCCTCTACCATAGATAGGAACCCAACCCCCTCTACCATAGATAGGAACCCAACCCCCTCTACCATAGATAGGAACCCAACCCCCTCTACCATAGATAGGAACCCAACCCCCTCTACCAAAGATAGGAACCCAACCCCCTCTACCAAAGATAGGAACCCAACCCCCTCTACCATAGATAGGAACCCAACCCAACCCCCTCTACCATAGATAGGAACCCAACCCCCTCTACCAAAGATAGGAACCCAACCCCCTCTACCATAGATAGGAACCCAACCCCCTCTACCATAGATAGGAACCCAACCCAACCCCCTCTACCAAAGATAGGAACCCAACCCCCTCTACCAAAGATAGGAACCCAACCCCCTCTACCATAGATAGGAACCCAACCCCCTCTACCATAGATAGGAACCCAACCCCCTCTACCATAGATAGGAACCCAACCCCCTCTACCATAGATAGGAACCCAACCCCCTCTACCATAGATAGGAACCCAACCCAACCCCCTCTACCATAGATAGGAACCCAACCCCCTCTACCAAAGATAGGAACCCAACCCCCTCTACCAAAGATAGGAACCCAACCCCCTCTACCATAGATAGGAACCCAACCCCCTCTACCATAGATAGGAACCCAACCCCCTCTACCATAGATAGGAACCCAACCCCCTCTACCATAGATAGGAACCCAACCCCCTCTACCATAGATAGGAACCCAACCCCCTCTACCAAAGATAGGAACCCAACCCCCTCTACCAAAGATAGGAACCCAACCCCCTCTACCATAGATAGGAACCCAACCCCCTCTACCAAAGATAGGAACCCAACCCCCTCTACCATAGATAGGAACCCAACCCCCTCTACCATAGATAGGAACCCAACCCCCTCTACCATAGATAGGAACCCAACCCCCTCTACCAAAGATAGGAACCCAACCCCCTCTACCAAAGATAGGAACCCAACCCCCTCTACCATAGATAGGACATCTACCAAGATAGGAACCCAACCCCCTCTACCATAGATAGGAACCCAACCCCCTCTACCATAGATAGGAACCCAACCCCCTCTACCAAAGATAGGAACCCAACCCCCTCTACCATAGATAGGAACCCAACCCCCTCTACCATAGATAGGAACCCAACCCCCTCTACCATAGATAGGAACCCAACCCCCTCTACCATAGATAGGAACCCAACCCCCTCTACCAAAGATAGGAACCCAACCCCCTCTACCATAGATAGGAACCCAACCCCCTCTACCATAGATAGGAACCCAACCCAACCCCCTCTACCATAGATAGGAACCCAACCCCCTCTACCATAGATAGGAACCCAACCCCCTCTACCATAGATAGGAACCCAACCCCCTCTACCATAGATAGGAACCCAACCCCCTCTACCATAGATAGGAACCCAACCCCCTCTACCATAGATAGGAACCCAACCCCCTCTACCAAAGATAGGAACCCAACCCCCTCTACCATAGATAGGAACCCAACCCCCTCTACCAAAGATAGGAACCCAACCCCCTCTACCATAGATAGGAACCCAACCCCCTCTACCATAGATAGGAACCCAACCCCCTCTACCATAGATAGGAACCCAACCCCCTCTACCATAGATAGGAACCCAACCCCCTCTACCAAAGATAGGAACCCAACCCCCTCTACCAAAGATAGGAACCCAACCCCCTCTACCATAGATAGGAACCCAACCCCCTCTACCAAAGATAGGAACCCAACCCCCTCTACCAAAGATAGGAACCCAACCCCCTCTACCATAGATAGGAACCCAACCCCCTCTACCAAAGATAGGAACCCAACCCCCTCTACCATAGATAGGAACCCAACCCCCTCTACCATAGATAGGAACCCAACCCCCTCTACCATAGATAGGAACCCAACCCCCTCTACCAAAGATAGGAACCCAACCCCCTCTACCATAGATAGGAACCCAACCCCCTCTACCAAAGATAGGAACCCAACCCCCTCTACCATAGATAGGAACCCAACCCCCTCTACCAAAGATAGGAACCCAACCCCCTCTACCATAGATAGGAACCCAACCCAACCCCCTCTACCAAAGATAGGAACCCAACCCCCTCTACCATAGATAGGAACCCAACCCCCTCTACCAAAGATAGGAACCCAACCCCCTCTACCATAGATAGGAACCCAACCCCCTCTACCATAGATAGGAACCCAACCCCCTCTACCAAAGATAGGAACCCAACCCCCTCTACCAAAGATAGGAACCCAACCCCCTCTACCATAGATAGGAACCCAACCCCCTCTACCAAAGATAGGAACCCAACCCCCTCTACCATAGATAGGAACCCAACCCCCTCTACCATAGATAGGAACCCAACCCCCTCTACCAAAGATAGGAACCCAACCCCCTCTACCATAGATAGGAACCCAACCCCCTCTACCAAAGATAGGAACCCAACCCCCTCTACCATAGATAGGAACCCAACCCCCTCTACCAAAGATAGGAACCCAACCCCCTCTACCATAGATAGGAACCCAACCCCCTCTACCATAGATAGGAACCCAACCCCCTCTACCAAAGATAGGAACCCAACCCCCTCTACCATAGATAGGAACCCAACCCCCTCTACCATAGATAGGAACCCAACCCCCTCTACCAAAGATAGGAACCCAACCCCCTCTACCATAGATAGGAACCCAACCCCCTCTACCAAAGATAGGAACCCAACCCCCTCTACCAAAGATAGGAACCCAACCCCCTCTACCAAAGATAGGAACCCAACCCCCTCTACCATAGATAGGAACCCAACCCCCTCTACCAAAGATAGGAACCCAACCCCCTCTACCAAAGATAGGAACCCAACCCCCTCTACCATAGATAGGAACCCAACCCCCTCTACCATAGATAGGAACCCAACCCCCTCTACCAAAGATAGGAACCCAACCCCCTCTACCAAAGATAGGAACCCAACCCCCTCTACCATAGATAGGAACCCAACCCCCTCTACCAAAGATAGGAACCCAACCCCCTCTACCAAAGATAGGAACCCAACCCCCTCTACCATAGATAGGAACCCAACCCAACCCCCTCTACCAAAGATAGGAACCCAACCCCCTCTACCAAAGATAGGAACCCAACCCCCTCTACCATAGATAGGAACCCAACCCCCTCTACCATAGATAGGAACCCAACCCCCTCTACCAAAGATAGGAACCCAACCCCCTCTACCATAGATAGGAACCCAACCCCCTCTACCATAGATAGGAACCCAACCCCTCTACCAAGATAGGAACCCAACCCCTCTACCAAGATAGGAACCCAACCCCTCTACCATAGATAGGAACCCAACCCCTCTACCAAGATAGGAACCCACCCCCTCTACCAAGATAGGAACCCAACCCCCTCTACCAAAGATAGGAACCCAACCCCCTCTACCATAGATAGGAACCCAACCCCCTCTACCATAGATAGGAACCCAACCCCCTCTACCAAAGATAGGAACCCAACCCCCTCTACCATAGATAGGAACCCAACCCCCTCTACCATAGATAGGAACCCAACCCCCTCTACCAAAGATAGGAACCCAACCCCCTCTACCAAAGATAGGAACCCAACCCCCTCTACCATAGATAGGAACCCAACCCCCTCTACCATAGATAGGAACCCAACCCCCTCTACCATAGATAGGAACCCAACCCCCTCTACCATAGATAGGAACCCAACCCCCTCTACCAAAGATAGGAACCCAACCCCCTCTACCAAAGATAGGAACCCAACCCCCTCTACCATAGATAGGAACCCAACCCCCTCTACCATAGATAGGAACCCAACCCCCTCTACCATAGATAGGAACCCAACCCCCTCTACCAAAGATAGGAACCCAACCCCCTCTACCATAGATAGGAACCCAACCCCCTCTACCAAAGATAGGAACCCAACCCCCTCTACCATAGATAGGAACCCAACCCCCTCTACCATAGATAGGAACCCAACCCCCTCTACCATAGATAGGAACCCAACCCCCTCTACCATAGATAGGAACCCAACCCCCTCTACCAAAGATAGGAACCCAACCCCCTCTACCATAGATAGGAACCCAACCCCCTCTACCATAGATAGGAACCCAACCCCCTCTACCAAAGATAGGAACCCAACCCCCTCTACCATAGATAGGAACCCAACCCCCTCTACCAAAGATAGGAACCCAACCCCCTCTACCATAGATAGGAACCCAACCCCCTCTACCATAGATAGGAACCCAACCCCCTCTACCATAGATAGGAACCCAACCCCCTCTACCATAGATAGGAACCCAACCCCCTCTACCATAGATAGGAACCCAACCCCCTCTACCAAAGATAGGAACCCAACCCCCTCTACCATAGATAGGAACCCAACCCCCTCTACCATAGATAGGAACCCAACCCCCTCTACCATAGATAGGAACCCAACCCCCTCTACCAAAGATAGGAACCCAACCCCCTCTACCATAGATAGGAACCCAACCCCCTCTACCAAAGATAGGAACCCAACCCCCTCTACCATAGATAGGAACCCAACCCCCTCTACCATAGATAGGAACCCAACCCCCTCTACCATAGATAGGAACCCAACCCCCTCTACCATAGATAGGAACCCAACCCCCTCTACCAAAGATAGGAACCCAACCCCCTCTACCATAGATAGGAACCCAACCCCCTCTACCATAGATAGGAACCCAACCCCCTCTACCATAGATAGGAACCCAACCCCCTCTACCATAGATAGGAACCCAACCCCCTCTACCATAGATAGGAACCCAACCCAACCCCCTCTACCAAAGATAGGAACCCAACCCCCTCTACCATAGATAGGAACCCAACCCCCTCTACCATAGATAGGAACCCAACCCCCTCTACCAAAGATAGGAACCCAACCCCCTCTACCATAGATAGGAACCCAACCCCCTCTACCAAAGATAGGAACCCAACCCCCTCTACCAAAGATAGGAACCCAACCCCCTCTACCATAGATAGGAACCCAACCCCCTCTACCATAGATAGGAACCCAACCCCCTCTACCAAAGATAGGAACCCAACCCCCTCTACCATAGATAGGAACCCAACCCCCTCTACCATAGATAGGAACCCAACCCCCTCTACCATAGATAGGAACCCAACCCCCTCTACCAAAGATAGGAACCCAACCCCCTCTACCATAGATAGGAACCCAACCCCCTCTACCATAGATAGGAACCCAACCCCCTCTACCAAAGATAGGAACCCAACCCCCTCTACCATAGATAGGAACCCAACCCCCTCTACCATAGATAGGAACCCAACCCCCTCTACCATAGATAGGAACCCAACCCCCTCTACCATAGATAGGAACCCAACCCCCTCTACCATAGATAGGAACCCAACCCCCTCTACCATAGATAGGAACCCAACCCCCTCTACCAAAGATAGGAACCCAACCCCCTCTACCATAGATAGGAACCCAACCCCCTCTACCATAGATAGGAACCCAACCCCCTCTACCATAGATAGGAACCCAACCCCCTCTACCATAGATAGGAACCCAACCCCCCCCTCTACCAAAGATAGGAACCCAACCCCCTCTACCATAGATAGGAACCCAGCCCCCTCTACCAAAGATAGGAACCCAACCCCCTCTACCATAGATAGGAACCCAACCCCCTCTACCATAGATAGGAACCCAACCCCCTCTACCAAAGATAGGAACCCAACCCCCTCTACCATAGATAGGAACCCAACCCCCTCTACCATAGATAGGAACCCAACCCCCTCTACCAAAGATAGGACCCCCCCCTCTACCATAGATAGGAACCCAACCCCCTCTACCAAAGATAGGAACCCAACCCCCTCTACCATAGATAGGAACCCAACCCCCTCTACCATAGATAGGAACCCAACCCCCTCTACCAAAGATAGGAACCCAACCCCCTCTACCATAGATAGGAACCCAACCCCCTCTACCAAAGATAGGAACCCAACCCCCTCTACCATAGATAGGAACCCAACCCCCTCTACCATAGATAGGAACCCACCCCTCTACCAAAGATAGGAACCCAACCCCCTCTACCAAAGATAGGAACCCAACCCCCTCTACCAAAGATAGGAACCCAACCCCCTCTACCATAGATAGGAACCCAACCCCCTCTACCATAGATAGGAACCCAACCCCCTCTACCATAGATAGGAACCCAACCCCCTCTACCAAAGATAGGAACCCAACCCCCTCTACCATAGATAGGAACCCAACCCCCTCTACCAAAGATAGGAACCCAACCCCCTCTACCATAGATAGGAACCCAACCCCCTCTACCATAGATAGGAACCCAACCCCCTCTACCATAGATAGGAACCCAACCCCCTCTACCATAGATAGGAACCCAACCCCCTCTACCATAGATAGGAACCCAACCCCCTCTACCATAGATAGGAACCCAACCCCCTCTACCAAAGATAGGAACCCAACCCCCTCTACCAAAGATAGGAACCCAACCCCCTCTACCATAGATAGGAACCCAACCCCCTCTACCAAAGATAGGAACCCAACCCCCTCTACCAAAGATAGGAACCCAACCCCCTCTACCATAGATAGGAACCCAACCCCCTCTACCATAGATAGGAACCCAACCCCCTCTACCAAAGATAGGAACCCAACCCCCTCTACCAAGATAGGAACCCAACCCCCTCTACCATAGATAGGAACCCAACCCCCTCTACCAAAGATAGGAACCCAACCCCCTCTACCATAGATAGGAACCCAACCCCCTCTACCATAGATAGGAACCCAACCCCCTCTACCAAAGATAGGAACCCAACCCCCTCTACCATAGATAGGAACCCAACCCCCTCTACCAAAGATAGGAACCCAACCCCCTCTACCATAGATAGGAACCCAACCCCCTCTACCATAGATAGGAACCCAACCCCCTCTACCATAGATAGGAACCCAACCCCCTCTACCATAGATAGGAACCCAACCCCCTCTACCAAAGATAGGAACCCAACCCCCTCTACCATAGATAGGAACCCAACCCCCTCTACCATAGATAGGAACCCAACCCCCTCTACCATAGATAGGAACCCAACCCCCTCTACCATAGATAGGAACCCAACCCCCTCTACCAAAGATAGGAACCCAACCCCCTCTACCATAGATAGGAACCCAACCCCCTCTACCATAGATAGGAACCCAACCCCCTCTACCATAGATAGGAACCCAACCCCCTCTACCATAGATAGGAACCCAACCCCCTCTACCATAGATAGGAACCCAACCCCCTCTACCATAGATAGGAACCCAACCCCCTCTACCAAAGATAGGAACCCAACCCCCTCTACCAAAGATAGGAACCCAACCCCCTCTACCATAGATAGGAACCCAACCCAACCCCCTCTACCAAAGATAGGAACCCAACCCCCTCTACCAAAGATAGGAACCCAACCCCCTCTACCAAAGATAGGAACCCAACCCCCTCTACCATAGATAGGAACCCAACCCCCTCTACCAAAGATAGGAACCCAGCCCCCTCTACCATAGATAGGAACCCAACCCCCTCTACCAAAGATAGGAACCCAACCCCCTCTACCATAGATAGGAACCCAACCCCCTCTACCATAGATAGGAACCCAACCCCCTCTACCATAGATAGGAACCCAACCCAACCCCCTCTACCAAAGATAGGAACCCAACCCCCTCTACCATAGATAGGAACCCAACCCCCTCTACCATAGATAGGAACCCAACCCCCTCTACCATAGATAGGAACCCAACCCCCTCTACCATAGATAGGAACCCAACCCCCTCTACCATAGATAGGAACCCAACCCCCTCTACCATAGATAGGAACCCAACCCCCTCTACCAAAGATAGGAACCCAACCCCCTCTACCAAAGATAGGAACCCAACCCCCTCTACCATAGATAGGAACCCAACCCCCTCTACCATAGATAGGAACCCAACCCCCTCTACCAAAGATAGGAACCCAACCCCCTCTACCAAAGATAGGAACCCAACCCCCTCTACCATAGATAGGAACCCAACCCCCTCTACCAAAGATAGGAACCCAACCCCCTCTACCAAAGATAGGAACCCAACCCCCTCTACCATAGATAGGAACCCAACCCCCTCTACCATAGATAGGAACCCAACCCCCTCTACCATAGATAGGAACCCAACCCCCTCTACCATAGATAGGAACCCAACCCCCTCTACCATAGATAGGAACCCAACCCCCTCTACCATAGATAGGAACCCAACCCCCTCTACCATAGATAGGAACCCAACCCCCTCTACCATAGATAGGAACCCAACCCCCTCTACCATAGATAGGAACCCAACCCCCTCTACCATAGATAGGAACCCAACCCCCTCTACCATAGATAGGAACCCAACCCCCTCTACCATAGATAGGAACCCAACCCCCTCTACCATAGATAGGAACCCAACCCCCTCTACCAAAGATAGGAACCCAACCCCCTCTACCATAGATAGGAACCCAACCCCCTCTACCATAGATAGGAACCCAACCCCCTCTACCATAGATAGGAACCCAACCCCCTCTACCATAGATAGGAACCCAACCCCCTCTACCATAGATAGGAACCCAACCCCCTCTACCATAGATAGGAACCCAACCCCCTCTACCATAGATAGGAACCCAACCCCCTCTACCATAGATAGGAACCCAACCCCCTCTACCATAGATAGGAACCCAACCCCCTCTACCAAAGATAGGAACCCAGCCCCCTCTACCAAAGATAGGAACCCAACCCCCTCTACCAAAGATAGGAACCCAACCCCCTCTACCAAAGATAGGAACCCACCACCCCCTCTACCATAGATAGGAACCCAACCCCCTCTACCATAGATAGGAACCCAACCCCCTCTACCATAGATAGGAACCCAACCCCCTCTACCATAGATAGGAACCCAACCCCCTCTACCATAGATAGGAACCCAACCCCCTCTACCATAGATAGGAACCCAACCCCCTCTACCAAAGATAGGAACCCAACCCCCTCTACCAAAGATAGGAACCCAACCCCCTCTACCATAGATAGGAACCCAACCCCCTCTACCATAGATAGGAACCCAACCCCCTCTACCAAAGATAGGAACCCAACCCCCTCTACCATAGATAGGAACCCAACCCCCTCTACCAAAGATAGGAACCCAACCCCCTCTACCAAAGATAGGAACCCAACCCCCTCTACCAAAGATAGGAACCCAACCCCCTCTACCATAGATAGGAACCCAACCCCCTCTACCAAAGATAGGAACCCAACCCCCTCTACCAAAGATAGGAACCCAACCCCCTCTACCATAGATAGGAACCCAACCCCCTCTACCAAAGATAGGAACCCAACCCCCTCTACCATAGATAGGAACCCAACCCCCTCTACCATAGATAGGAACCCAACCCCCTCTACCATAGATAGGAACCCAACCCCCTCTACCAAAGATAGGAACCCAACCCCCTCTACCATAGATAGGAACCCAACCCCCTCTACCAAAGATAGGAACCCAACCCCCTCTACCATAGATAGGAACCCAACCCCCTCTACCATAGATAGGAACCCAAGCCCAACCCCCTCTACCATAGATAGGAACCCAACCCCCTCTACCAAAGATAGGAACCCAACCCCCTCTACCATAGATAGGAACCCAACCCCCTCTACCATAGATAGGAACCCAACCCCCTCTACCATAGATAGGAACCCAACCCCCTCTACCAAAGATAGGAACCCAACCCCCTCTACCATAGATAGGAACCCAACCCCCTCTACCATAGATAGGAACCCAACCCCCTCTACCATAGATAGGAACCCAACCCCCTCTACCAAAGATAGGAACCCAACCCCCTCTACCATAGATAGGAACCCAACCCCCTCTACCATAGATAGGAACCCAACCCCCTCTACCATAGATAGGAACCCAACCCCCTCTACCAAGATAGGAACCCAACCCCCTCTACCAAAGATAGGAACCCAACCCCCTCTACCATAGATAGGAACCCAACCCCCTCTACCAAGATAGGACCCACCCCCTCTACCATAGATAGGAACCCAACCCCCTCTACCATAGATAGGAACCCAACCCCCTCTACCATAGATAGGAACCCAACCCCCTCTACCAAAGATAGGAACCCAACCCCCTCTACCAAAGATAGGAACCCAACCCCCTCTACCATAGATAGGAACCCAACCCCCTCTACCAAAGATAGGAACCCAACCCCCTCTACCATAGATAGGAACCCAACCCCCTCTACCATAGATAGGAACCCAACCCCCTCTACCATAGATAGGAACCCAACCCCCTCTACCATAGATAGGAACCCAACCCCCTCTACCAAAGATAGGAACCCAACCCCCTCTACCAAAGATAGGAACCCAACCCCCTCTACCATAGATAGGAACCCAACCCCCTCTACCATAGATAGGAACCCAACCCCCTCTACCAAAGATAGGAACCCAACCCCCTCTACCAAAGATAGGAACCCAACCCCCTCTACCATAGATAGGAACCCAACCCCCTCTACCAAAGATAGGAACCCAACCCCCTCTACCAAAGATAGGAACCCAGCCCCCTCTACCAAAGATAGGAACCCAACCCCCTCTACCATAGATAGGAACCCAACCCCCTCTACCAAAGATAGGAACCCAACCCCCTCTACCAAAGATAGGAACCCAACCCCCTCTACCATAGATAGGAACCCAACCCCCTCTACCATAGATAGGAACCCAACCCCCTCTACCATAGATAGGAACCCAACCCCCTCTACCATAGATAGGAACCCAACCCCCTCTACCAAAGATAGGAACCCAACCCCCTCTACCATAGATAGGAACCCAACCCCCTCTACCAAAGATAGGAACCCAACCCCCTCTACCAAAGATAGGAACCCAACCCCCTCTACCAAAGATAGGAACCCAACCCCCTCTACCATAGATAGGAACCCAACCCCCCTCTACCATAGATAGGAACCCAACCCCCTCTACCAAAGATAGGAACCCAACCCCCTCTACCATAGATAGGAACCCAACCCCCTCTACCAAAGATAGGAACCCAACCCCCTCTACCATAGATAGGAACCCAACCCCCTCTACCATAGATAGGAACCCAACCCCCTCTACCATAGATAGGAACCCAACCCAACCCCCTCTACCATAGATAGGAACCCAGCCCCCTCTACCAAAGATAGGAACCCAACCCCCTCTACCATAGATAGGAACCCAACCCCCTCTACCAAAGATAGGAACCCAACCCCCTCTACCATAGATAGGAACCTAACCCCCTCTACCAAAGATAGGTACCCAACCCCCTCTACCATAGATAGGAACCCAACCCCCTCTACCATAGATAGGAACCCAACCCCCTCTACCATAGATAGGAACCCAACCCCCTCTACCATAGATAGGAACCCAACCCCCTCTACCAAAGATAGGAACCCAACCCCCTCTACCATAGATAGGAACCCAACCCCCTCTACCATAGATAGGAACCCAACCCCCTCTACCATAGATAGGAACCCAACCCCCTCTACCATAGATAGGAACCCCAACCCCCTCTACCAAAGATAGGAACCAACCCAACCCCCTCTACCATAGATAGGAACCCAACCCCCTCTACCATAGATAGGAACCCAACCCCCTCTACCATAGATAGGAACCCAACCCAACCCCCTCTACCAAAGATAGGAACCCAACCCCCTCTACCAAAGATAGGAACCCAACCCCCTCTACCAAAGATAGGAACCCAACCCCCTCTACCATAGATAGGAACCCAACCCCCTCTACCATAGATAGGAACCCAACCCCCTCTACCATAGATAGGAACCCAACCCCCTCTACCATAGATAGGAACCCAACCCCCTCTACCATAGATAGGAACCCAACCCCCTCTACCATAGATAGGAACCCAACCCCCTCTACCATAGATAGGAACCCAACCCACCCCCTCTACCATAGATAGGAACCCAACCCCCTCTACCAAAGATAGGAACCCAACCCCCTCTACCAAAGATAGGAACCCAACCCCCTCTACCATAGATAGGAACCCAACCCCCTCTACCATAGATAGGAACCCAACCCCCTCTACCATAGATAGGAACCCAACCCCCTCTACCAAAGATAGGAACCCAACCCCCTCTACCAAAGATAGGAACCCAACCCCCTCTACCAAAGATAGGAACCCAACCCCCTCTACCAAAGATAGGAACCCAACCCCCTCTACCAAAGATAGGAACCCAACCCCCTCTACCATAGATAGGAACCCAACCCCCTCTACCATAGATAGGAACCCAACCCCCTCTACCATAGATAGGAACCCAACCCCCTCTACCATAGATAGGAACCCAACCCCCTCTACCATAGATAGGAACCCAACCCCCTCTACCATAGATAGGAACCCAACCCCCTCTACCATAGATAGGAACCCAACCCCCTCTACCATAGATAGGAACCCAACCCCCTCTACCATAGATAGGAACCCAACCCCCTCTACCATAGATAGGAACCCAACCCCCTCTACCATAGATAGGAACCCAACCCCCTCTACCATAGATAGGAACCCAACCCCCTCTACCAAAGATAGGAACCCAACCCCCTCTACCAAAGATAGGAACCCAACCCCCTCTACCAAAGATAGGAACCCAACCCCCTCTACCAAAGATAGGAACCCACCCCCTCTACCAAAGATAGGAACCCAACCCCCTCTACCAAAGATAGGAACCCAACCCCCTCTACCATAGATAGGAACCCAACCCCCTCTACCATAGATAGGAACCCAACCCCCTCTACCAAAGATAGGAACCCAACCCCCTCTACCAAAGATAGGAACCCAACTCCCTCTACCATAGATAGGAACCCAACCCCCTCTACCAAAGATAGGAACCCAACCCCCTCTACCATAGATAGGAACCCAACCCCCTCTACCATAGATAGGAACCCAACCCCCTCTACCATAGATAGGAACCCAACCCCCTCTACCAAAGATAGGAACCCAACCCCCTCTGAAGTATTTGACCCCTCTGCAAAACATGACTTAGTACTTGGTGGCAAAACCCTTGTTGGCAATCACAGAGGTCAGACGTTTCTTGTAGTTGGCCACCAGGTTTGCACACATCTCAGGAGGGATTTTGTCCCACTCCTCTTTGCAGATCTTCTCCAAGTCATTAAGGTTTCGAGGCTGACGTTTGGCAACTCGAACCTTCAGCTCCCTCCACAGATTTTCTATGGGATTAAGGTCTGGAGACTGGCTAGGCCACTCCAGGACCTTAATGTGCTTCTTCTTGAGCCACTCCTTTGTTGCCTTGGCCGTGTGTTTTGGGTCATTGTCATGCTGGAATACCCATCCACGACCCATTTTCAATGCCCTGGCTGAGGGAAGGATGTTCTCACCCAAGATTTGACGGTACATGGCCCCGTCCATCGTCCCTTTGATGCGGTGAAGTTGTCCTGTCCCCTTAGCAGAAAAACACCCCCAAAGCATGTTTCCACCTCCATGTTTGACGGTGGGGATGGTGTTCTTGGGGTCATAGGCAGCATTCCTCCTCCTCCAAACACGGCGAGTTGAGTTGATGCCAAAGAGCTCCATTTTGGTCTCATCTGACCACAACACTTTCACCCAGTTGTCCTCTGAGTCATTCAGATATTCATTGGCAAACTTCAGACGGGCATCTATATGTGCTTTCTTGAGCAGGGGGACCTTGCGGGCGCTGCAGGATTTCAGTCCTTCACGGCGTAGTGTGTTACCAATTGTTTTCTTGGTGACTATGGTCCCAGCTGCCTTGAGATCATTGACAAGATCCTCCCGTGTAGTTCTGGGCTGATTCCTCACCGTTCTCATGATCATTGCAACTCCACGAGGTGAGATCTTGCATGGAGCCCCAGGCCGAGGGAGATTGACAGTTCTTTTGTGTTTCTTCCATTTGCGAATAATCGCACCAAATGTTGTCACCTTCTCACCAAGCTGCTTGGCGATGGTCTTGCAGCCCATTCCAGCCTTGTGTAGGTCTACAATCTTGTCCCTGACATCCTTGGAGAGCTCTTTGGTCTTGGCCATGGTGGAGAGTTTGGAGTCTGATTGATTGATTGCTTCTGTGGATAGGTGTCTTTTATACAGGTAACAAGCTGCAGTTAGGAGCACTCCCTTTAAGAGTGTGCTCCTAATCTCAGCTCGTTGCCTGTATAAAAGACACCTGGGAGCCAGAGATCTTTCTGATTGAGAGGGGGTCAAATACTTATTTCCCTCATTAAAATGCAAATCAATTTATAACATTTTTGACATGCGTTTTTCTGGATATTTTTGTTGTTATTCTGTCTCTCACTGTTCAAATAAACCTACCATTAAAATTATAGACTGATCCTTTCTTTATCAGTGGACAAACGTACAAAATCAGCAGGGGATCAAATACTTTTTCCCCCCCACTGTACATCCATGGGTTTAGTGAAACCTCCTCCAACCTACAGGACTGTTTATCCTCTATCCTCAGCTTTATGTCCCCAAGACGTTGAGGTAGCCTAAACCAAAAATCTGACCGTGATTGTCTCAGAACACTGGAACACCAGATTATAGAACACTGGAACACCAGATTGTAGAACACCAGATTATAGAACACTGGAACACCAGATTATAGAACACTGGAACACCAGATTATAGAACACTGGAACACCAGATTGTAGAACACCAGATTATAGAACACTGGAACACCAGATTATAGAACACTGGAACATCAGATTGTAGAACACTGGAACACCAGATTGTAGAACACTGGAACACCAGATTGTAGAACACCAGATTATAGAACACTGGAACACCAGATTATAGAACACTGGAACACCAGATTGTAGAACACTGGAACACCAGATTGTAGAACACTGGAACACCAGATTGTAGAACACTGGAACACCAGATTGTAGAACACTGGAACACCAGATTGTAGAACACCAGATTATAGAACACTGGAACACCAGATTGTAGAACACTGGAACACCAGATTGCAGAACACTGGAACACCAGATTACAGAACACCAGATTATAGAACACTGGAACACCAGAATGTAGAACACTGGAACACCAGATTGTAGAACACCAGATTATAGAACACTGGAACACCAGATTATAGAACACTGGAACACCAGGTTGTAGAACACCAGATTGTAGAACACTGGAACACCAGATTATAGAACACTGGATTGTAGAACACTGGAACACCAGATTGTAGAACACCAGATTGTAGAACACTGGAACACCAGATTATAGAACACTGGATTGTAGAACACTGGAACACCAGATTGTAGAACACCAGATTGTAGAACACTGGAACACCAGATTGTAGAACACTGGAACACCAGAATGTAGAACACTGGAACACCAGATTGTAGAACACTGGAACACGAGATTATAGAACACCAGATTGTAGAACACTGGAACACCAGATTGTAGAACACTGGAACACCAGATTGTAGAACACTGGAACACCAGATTATAGAACACCAGATTATAGAACACCAGATTGTAGAACACTGGAACACCAGGTTCTGCCAAGCAAACAGTGGAATCTCCCCTCTTCCTGCTCCCTCTCTCTATTACTCTACGTCCTCCCTCTCTCCACTCCTCTCCCTCCTCCCTCTCTCCCCTCCTCCCTCTCTCCCCTCTCCTCCCTCCTCCCCTCCTCCCTCTCTCCCCTCCTCCCTCTCTCCCCTCTCCTCCCTCCTCCCTCTCCTCCCTCCTCCCTCTCCTCTTCCCTCTCTCCACTCCTCCCTCTCCCCTCTTCCTCCTCCACTCCTCTTCCTCCTCCCTCTCCCTTTCTTTTCCTCCTCCCTCTCTCCCCTCTCTCCACTCCTCTTCCCTCTCTCCCCTCCTCCTCCTCCTCCCTCTCTCCCCTCTCTCCACTCCTCTTCCCTCTCTCCCCTCCTCCTCCCCCTCCCTCTCTCTCCTCTCTCCACTCCTCTTCCCTCTCTCCCCTCCTCCTCCCCCTCCCTCTCTCTCCTCTCTCCACTCCTCTTCCCTCTCTCCCCTCCTCCTCCCCCTCCCTCTCTCCCCTCTCTCCACTCCACTTCACTTCGTCCTCTCTCTACCCAGGGTCCCACAGTAGGAGCTCCACAGAGTAGCTGCACATTTTAATGAGTGATTTCCTTGAATGTACTCACACACACACAGAGAGAACAGGGCAGCTGAATCCTCTTCGTACTGAGCAGAGCAAATGAGAGTCTCTTCTTCCCTCCCTGATGTTACCCAAGGCTGAAATCTCCTGCCTTGTTAAAACAGCCTTGACCATTCAGCAGTGGATATTAAAGCTATCTTCAGACCAGCAGTCCTATTTTACATTAGAGAAAGACAAGCAGATACTCTAGCATTTATCCCTTCAGACCAGGAGTCCTATTTTACATTAGAGAAAGACAAGCAGATACTCTAGTATTTATCCCTTCAGCCCAGGACTCAAAACTGTCTCCCAAATTCACCGCAGTATCATAGATAGTTGATATAGTTAGTAGGGATTACTATATACACAGGTATATTACACTGATATCAATTTTACACTATATATTCCCCTGTCCGTGTGTACATTCCAAAGGCAGTAATGTAGGACTGAATCGACAGTAATTAGTGAAACAGTAAGAAGTTCAAAGATACTTTTTTTTTTTTCTTCCCAGTGTCATCAACCTGACTACATCTCTCTGTATAGATCTGTTGTTTATTCCACTGCTGCCAAACCTGCCACATGCAGCTTCCTACTTGACTGGAAAGGGGCTAGGGGTTAAAGGGTCAGAGGTGAAGTGAGCCAGTTCCATTCCGAATGGGAATTTGTGGCGACATTCCAAATTTTAATTGGAATTTTAATTTCAGTTTGAAGCAAATTCATTTTTTTAAGGTTTGATGGGAGAACAGTCAAGCACGACACATCCAGTGGCGCCGTAGGGGATGGCTGCTGTTATACGGGCTTTTGTGTGTGTTTTTTTTTTCTCGCATTGTTTATAACTTATTTTTTTGTACATAATGTTGCTGCTAATGTTTTTTTTTTTTTTATGACCGAAAAGAGCTTCTGGGACATCAGAACAGCGATTACTCACCACGTACTGGACGAAGATGTTGCTTCAACAATGAGTCTGATATGCTGCTGTTTCTCCCGGCCCAAATGCCTGTCATTCGCACGACGAATATAAGGAGATACAGGGGGTGCAGATCCGGGTGCCTTGTGAGAATTCGTCACCGAGTGTTTAACCCGCCTCTATCATCCGTTCTATTGGCCAAAGTGCAATCACTGGAGAATAAACTGGATGAGCTACGATTGTAACGCGGGTCGTATAAAGGGGACCAAGGCTCAGCGTGTATAGTGCTCATATTTACTTTTTAATGAAGACACTTTAACAAAACAACAAAACGACCAACAACAGTTCCGTCAGGTGAACTACACACTAAACAGAAAACAACTACCTACAAAAAACCCAGGAAGAAAAACCCCCTACTTAAATATGATCTCCAATTAGAGGCAACGAGGATCAGCTGCCTCCAATTGGAGATCAACCCAAACAACCCCAACATAGAAATAGAAAAATTAGAACTAAAACATAGAAATAGAAAACATAGAAAAACCCAAAACACCCCCCCCCCCTGTCACGCCCTGACCTACTCTACTATAGAAAATGACATCTTACTAGGGTCAGGACGTGACAGTACCCCCCCCCCCAAAGGTGCAGACCCCGAATGCAACATAATCAATAAAGAAACCACAAAACAAAAGGGAGGGTAGGGAGGGTGATAATTGTCTATGGCGGCTCAAATGCAGTCCACATAACCTTAACCTCCAGCATAGGAGGCGGCTCCGGTTCGGGGCGTAACCCCCGCTCCACCCGCTGATCCTTCTGCTTTATTACCACCTGACCGTGGATCGTCGTCGAAGGAACCGGGCTATAGATCATTGCTGGAGGTTCTGGGCTGCAGGCCGCCGCTGGAGGCTCCGGACTGGGGGAGCGTCGCTGGAGGCTCCGGACTGGGGAGCGTCGCTGGAGGCTCCGGACTGGGGGAGCGTCGCTGGAGGCTCTGGACTGGGGGAGCGTAGCTGGAGGCTCCGGACTGGGGGAGCGTCGCTGGAGGCTCTGGACTGGGGGAGCGTTGCTGGAGGCTCCGGACTGGGGGAGCGTCGCTGGAGGCTCTGGACTGGGGGAGCGTCGCTGGAGGCTCCGGACTGGGGAGCGTCGCTGGAGGCTCCGGGCTGGGGGATCGTCGCTGGAGGCTCCGGATTGGGGAGCGTCGCTGGAGTCTCTGGACTGGGGGAGCGTCGCTGGAGGCTCCGGGCTGGGGAGCGTCGCTGGAGGCTCTGGACTGGGGGAGCGTCGCTGGAGGCTCTGGGCTGGGGAGCGTCGCTGGAGGCTCCGGGCTGAGGAGCGTCGCTGGAGGCTCTGGACTGGGGGAGCGTCGCTGGAGGCTCCGGGCTGAGGAGCGTCGCTGGAGGCTCCGGACGGAGAAGCGTAATAGGTTCCGGACTACTGACCATTGCTGCTGGCTCCATGCCATGGATCATCACTGGAGGCTTCTTACCATGGATTATCTCTACAGGCTCCGGGCCATGGATCATCACTACAGGCTCCGGACCATGGATCATCACTACAGGCTCCGGACCATGGATCATCACTACAGGCTCCGGACCATGGATCATCACTACAGGCTCCGGACCATGGATCATCACTACAGGCTCCGGACCATGGATCATCACTACAGGCTCCGGACCATGGATCATCACTACAGGCTCCGGACCATGGATCATCACTACAGGCTCCGGACCATGGATCATCACTACAGGCTCCGGACCATGGATCATCACTACAGGCTCCGGACCATGGATCATCACTACAGGCTCCGGACCATGGATCATCACTACAGGCTCCGGACCATGGATCATCACTACAGGCTCCGGACCATGGATCATCACTACAGGCTCCGGACCATGGATCATCACTACAGGCTCCGGACCATGGATCATCACTAGAGGCTTAGTGCCATGGATCATCTCTACAGGCGTCGGACCATCGATTATCACTGGAGGCTTAGTGCCATGGATCATCTCTACAGGCGTCGGACCATCGATTATCACTGGAGGCTTTGTACGTGGAGCAGGAACCGGTCTCACCGGACTGGGGAGACACACTGAGGACCGAGTGCTCAAAGCAGGCACCGGCCGTACTGGGTTATGGAGGAGCACTGGAGAGAGAATGTGAGAGGCAGGCACATGCTCACCACAAAAAGCACGTGGAGTTGGCTCAGGCCTCATCCCTGGCCCAGCCAAACTACCCGCGTGTCCCCCCCCAAAAAAAATGTGGGGGCTGCCTCTCGTTCTTCCCAGGTAGGCTCCGGTATCTCTCGATTACCTGGGCCCAAGTCCAATTTCTCCTCTCCGTCCACTCACTATGTGACCAGGTGTCCATTTCTGCCCGGGCACGCCGCTTGATCCAGTCATGGTGGGTAGTTCTGTAACGCGGGTCGTCTAAAGGGAACCAAGGCGCAACGGGTATAATGCTCATATTTACTTTTTAATGAATAACACTTTAACAAAACAACAAAACGACCAACAACAGTTCCGTCAGGTGAACTACACACTAAACAGAAAACAACTACCTACAAAAAACCCAGGAAGAAAAACCCCCTACTTAAATATGATCTCCAATCAGAGGCAACGAGGATCAGCTGCCTCCAATTGGAGATCAACCCCAAACAACCTCAACATAGAAATAGAAAAATTAGAACTAAAACATAGAAATAGAAAACATAGAAAAACCCAAAACACCCCCCCCCTGTCACGCCCTGACCTACTCTACTATAGAAAATGACATCTTACTAGGGTCAGGACGTGACAACAATCAAGACTATCCTACCAACGGGACATTAAAAACTGTAATATCTTATGTTTCACGGAGTTGTGGCTGAACGACAACACAGGTAATATAGAGCTGGCTGGTTTTTCCGTGCAACGGAAGAACAGAGAAGCTACGTCTGATATTGACGAGGGGTGGGGGGGTGTGTCTATTTGTCAATAACAGCTGGTGCTGAGATGTCTAATATTAAAGAAGTCTCGAGGTTTTGCTCGCCTGAGGTAGAGTATCTCATGATCAGCTGTAGACCACACTATCTACCAAGAGAGTCTCATCTATATTATTCCTAGCCGTCTATTTACCATCACAAACCGATGCTGCACTAAGACGGCACTCAACCAGCTGTAAAGGGCCATAAGCAAACAAGAAAATGCTCATCCAGAAGCGGCGCTCCTAGTGGCCGGGGACTTAAATGCAGGGAAACTTAAATCAGTTTTACCTAATTGCTACCAGCATGTCACATGTGCAACCAGAGGGGGAAAAAAACTCTACACCATCTTTACTCCACACACAGAGACTAAAGCAGGAAGTACCAGTAACTCGCTCAATAGAGAAGTGGTCAGATGAATGCTGATGCTAGGCTACAGGACTGTTTTGCTAGCACAGACAGGAATATGTTCTGGGATTCATTGAGGAGTACACCACCTCAGCCACCGGCTTCATTAATAAGTGCATCAACGACGTCATCCCCACTGTGACCGTACGTACATATCCAAACCAGAAGCCATGGATTAATGGCAACATCCGCACCGCGCTAAAGGCTAGAGCTGCCGCTTTCAAGGAGCGGGACACTAAACCGGACGCTTATAAGAAATCCCGTTTCGGGATTTGAATTGAATCCTACTACACCGGCTCTGGTGCTCGTCGGATGTGGCAGGGCTTGCAAACTATTACGGATTACGAAGGGAAACCCAGCCGCGAGCTGCCCAGTGACGCGAGCCTACCAGACAGGCTAAATGCCTTTTATGCACGCTTCGAGGCAAGCAACACTGAAGCATGCATGAGAGGACCAGCTGTTCCGGATGACTGTGTGATCACGCTGTCCGTAGCCGATGTGAGAAAGACCTTTAAACAGGTCGACATTCACAAGGCCATGGGGCCAGACGGATAACCATGACTACCGCCTATAAGGAGGAGGTCAGAGACCTGGCAGTGTGGTGCCAGGACAACAACCTCTCCCTCAACATGAGCAAGACAAAGGAGCTGATCGTGGACTATAGGAAAAGGAGGGCCGAACAGGCCCCCATTAACATCAATGGGGCTGTATTGGAGCGGGTCGAGAGTTTCAAATTCCTTGGTGTCCACATCACCAACAAACTATCATGGTCGAAACATACCAAGACAGTCGTGAAGAGGACACGACAAAACCTTTTCCCACTCAGGAGACTGAAAATATTTCGCATGGGTCCTCAGATCCTCAAACAGCTGCACCATCGAGAGCATCCTGACCGGTTGCATCACTGCCTGGTATGGACACTGCTCGACATCGACCGTAAGGCGCTACAGAGGGTAGTGCGAATGGCCCAGTACATCACTGGGGCCAAGCTTCCTGCCATCCAGGACCTCTATACCAGGCGGTGTCAGAGGAAGGCCCCAAAATATTGTCAGAGACTCCAGCCACGCCAGTCATAGAGTATTCTCTTTGCTACCGCACGGCAAGCGGTACCAGAGCACCAAGTCTAGGACCAAAAGGCTCCTTAACAGCTTCTACCCCCCCAAGCCATAAGACTGCTGATCAATTAATCAAATGGCCCCCCAGATTATTTGCATTAACCCCCCCATTTGTATTTACTCTGCTGCTACTCACTGTTTATTATCTATGCATAGTCACTTTACCCCTGCCTACATGTACAAATACCCCAACTAACCTGTACCCCCGCACATTGACTTGTTACTGGTACCCTCTGTATATAGCCTCATTATTGTTATTTTATTGTGTTATTCTATATATTTTTATACATTTTTTAAAACTTTATTTATAAAATATTTTCTTAACTCTATTTTCCAACTGCATTGTTGGATAAGGGCTTGTAAGGTCATGTGACAAATCAAATTATTAATTCCAATTATAATTATAATAATTAATCAAATTATTAATTACAATTATAATTATAATAATTAATTAACAAAAAACTTTTAGAAAACACAGAGACTATGGTTCCCTGTTACACTGCCATGCGGGTTCAAAATCCCTTAATCTCAGCCTACGAGTCATCATCCCACTCATATGACAGTGTGAGTTGTTCTCACGAGGTGTTGTCGTCACCCGAGGATATGTGTGTGTGTTAGTGTGTGTGTGTGTGTGTGAGAGTCGGACGCAGGTGGCATGTTCCCTACATCCCTGTTAAGATGGATTACAAGGAGAAAAGATGTGTGACATGTTTCATTACAAGGGGAAGTGGTCATGGGATTAACTAGCCTGGTTTAGAACGTCGTGTAACAAACATTGTTATGTGTGTCGGAATGTTGTAAAGCCGGACAATTCTAGTGTGTGATTTGTAATAGGATTTACATTTCACGACGTATAAATGGGTATTACAGTAGCCTAATACGGTCCAAAAATACAACTCACGATGTGATGATAGAAAAAAAATTAAGAAAAAAAACAACAGAATTGCTGCAATTAAAATGTAGAATTGATGTGTACGTCTCTCTCTCTCTCTCTCTCTCTCTCTCTCTCTCTCTCTCTCTCTCTCTCTCTCTCTCTCTCTCTCTCTCTCTCTCTCTCTCTCTACAGTAACGACGAACCAAGAGTGTGGCTGGTCAGAGGCCTGTGGATCGAGGAGCACGTCGGTGGTGGGATGACATGGTGCCCTCTGTAGCCCAAACAGTCACTCCTCAGGGAAGAGAGGCTCTCAGTCGATGCACCAGGACCACGGGGAGGATCAGGCCTTAGCGAAGGGTGAGCTGTGAAAAACACCCACACACACACACAACACACACACACACACACACACACACCAGGCCGAGGGTGATCTCGCTGAAACCCTAGCCAATCGGATCAGGTGATGGTGTGATGGTGCGATTGCTGCTAATTAGTCTGAACATTAGGGAGGACAAAAAGAGTTCAGACAACAGAACAGACAGAACAGAACTTGCCTTCTCTTTGAAGCATTATTTGTGAACGGGGCGGCAGGGTAGCCTAGTGGGTAGAGCGTTGGACTAGTAACCAGCAGGTAGCCTAGTGGGTAGAGCGTTGGACTAGTAACCAGCAGGTAGCCTAGTGGGTAGAGCGTTGGACTAGTAACCAGCAGGTAGCCTAGTGGTTAGAGCGTTGGACTAGTAACCAGCAGGTAGCCTAGTGGGTAGAGCGTTGGACTAGTAACCAGCAGGTAGCCTAGTGGGTAGAGCGTTGGACTAGTAACCAGCAGGTAGCCTAGTGGGTAGAGCGTTGGACTAGTAACCAGCAGGTAGCCTAGTGGGTAGAGCGTTGGACTAGTAACCAGCAGGTAGCCTAGTGGGTAGAGCGTTGGACTAGTAACCAGCAGGTAGCCTAGTGGGTAGAGCGTTGGACTAGTAACCAGCAGGTAGCCTAGTGGGTAGAGCGTTGGACTAGTAACCAGCAGGTAGCCTAGTGGGTAGAGCGTTGGACTAGTAACCAGCAGGTAGCCTAGTGGGTAGAGCGTTGGACTGGTAACCAGCAGGTAGCCTAGTGGGTAGAGCGTTGGACTAGTAACCAGCAGGTAGCCTAGTGGGTAGAGCGTTGGACTAGTAACCAGCAGGTAGCCTAGTGGGTAGAGCGTTGGACTAGTAACCAGCAGGTAGCCTAGTGGGTAGAGCGTTGGACTAGTAACCAGCAGGTAGCCTAGTGGGTAGAGTGTTGGACTAGTAACCAGCAGGTAGCCTAGTGGGTAGAGCGTTGGACTAGTAACCAGCAGGTAGCCTAGTGGGTAGAGCGTTGGACTAGTAACCAGCAGGTAGCCTAGTGGGTAGAGCGTTGGACTAGTAACCAGCAGGTAGCCTAGTGGGTAGAGCGTTGGACTAGTAACCAGCAGGTAGCCTAGTGGGTAGAGCGTTGGACTAGTAACCAGCAGGTAGCCTAGTGGGTAGAGCGTTGGACTAGTAACCAGCAGGTAGCCTAGTGGGTAGAGCGTTGGACTAGTAACCAGCAGGTAGCCTAGTGGGTAGAGCGTTGGACTAGTAACCAGCAGGTAGCCTAGTGGGTAGAGCGTTGGACTAGTAACCGAAAGGTTGTTAGATTGAATCCCTCCGCTGAGCAGAGCTGACAAGGTAAAAATCTGTTGTTCTGCACCTGAACAAGGCATTTAACCCCACTGTTCCTAGGCTGTCATTGTAAATAAGAGTTTGTGCTTTAACTGACTTGCCTAGTTCAATGAAGGTAAAATGTAATAAATAAATAAAAATGGCATACCTTCAATTAGCTTCATGCTTTTGGTATCACCTCCACATTTGAGACATTGGAAAAGGACACTATGGTACAGAGTTACGGCTGTCGTAGAGAGGGGACCAAAGCACAGCGTGGTAAGTGTTCATTATATTTATTAAACAATAAAAAACATTAATGAAAACACTAGAAAAAAGAAACAAAACGAAAAGCCAAACAGTTCCGTCAGGTAACGAAATACGAAACAGAAAATACCCACAAAACCCTGGGGGAAAAGGGCTGCCTAAGTATGGTTCCCAATCAGAGACAACGATAGACAGCTGCCTCTGATTAGGAACCATACTCGGCCCAAAACATAGAAATACAACACATAGAATGCCCACCCCCCCACATCACACCCTGACCTAACCACATAGAGAAATAAACCCTCTCTCTCTCAGGTCAGGGCGTGACAATACCTGTGACGCTGAGTTTAAACATTCTCTGAGCGCTGATCTGTGGAGCGTGGGGTTTGTGTGTGTGTGTGTGTGTGTGTGTGTGTGTGTGTGTGTGTGTGTGTGTGTGTGTGTGTGTGTGTGTGTGTGTGTGTGTGTGTGAAGCGTGTGGTTTCGTACGCATGGGATTAGAGTTATGCAGGTTGTTTGTTCAGTCAAATCAATGTGACGCAAAACAAGACATGTTTTGGAGAACAGGGGACGACGAGCAGAGGGGACGACGAGTAGAGGGGATGACGACCAGAGGGGACGACGAGTAGAAGGGATGACGACCAGAGGGGACGACGAGTAGAGGGGACGACGAGTAGAGGGGACGACGAGTAGAGGGGACGACGAGCAGAGGGGACGACGAGCAGAGGGGACGACGAGCAGAGGGGCCGACGAGCAGAGGGGACGACGAGCAGAGGGGACGACGAGCAGAGGGGACGACGAGCAGAGGGGACGACGAGTAGAAGGGATGACGAGCAGAGGGGACGACGAGCAGAGGGGACGACGAGTAGAGGGGACGACGAGTAGAGGGGACGACGAGTAGAGGGGACGACGAGCAGAGATTTATCTGGGGCGATGTTTCTACCCTCCCTTCCTCTATTCCTCGAGCGCAACCCATCGGTTGGCATTCGTTGAAGGGTCAGGGAGTATCCAGACTCATATCCAGACTCCTTGGAATACCTAGGATAGGATAAAGTAATCCTTCTAACCCCCCCCCCCCTAAAAGATATAGATGTACTATTGTAAAGTGGTTGCTCCACTGGATATTATAAGGTGAATGCTCCAATTTGTAAGTCGCTCTGGATAAGAGCGTCTGCTAAATGACTTAAATGTAAATTATGTAAATGAGAAAAAACAAAAGTCCTTGGCTGAGGCATAATGTTTCAACAGAGCAAAGGAGTCTGGGTAGCAAAGGCAAAAAGTCTCTCCTCTCTATCTTTATAAATAGTTGCTAACTTAAAAATTTGCTCGTGCAAATATTAGTTTTCAACACGTTTCCCAAAGTAGAGAATGGATTTGTTGCTGTGTCTGAGACCTGTGTGTGTCTATGACATTAGTTTGAAATAAATAGTTTCACCAGTTATGTATAATTTGAATAACCGTGTAACTGATCGTTATTTATGAAGACCACAATGAAAATAAAAATAACCGTCAAAAACGTTTAAATAGGACTACATTCATTTATAATACAAAATAAATTCAAAAATGTATGTTGATGGACTTAACCCTGAATTAGTCTGTCTAATTGGCCTCTTTCCAAAGGTTGTCCACTAGATGTAGGGCGGAGTAGCGCGCTAGCCTAGATGCAGGGCGGAGTAGCGCGCTAGCCTAGATGTAGGGCGGAGTAGCGCGCTAACCTAGATGCAGGGCGGAGTAGAGCGCTAGCCTAGATGTAGGGCGGTGTAGAGCTCTAACCTAGATGTAGGGCGGAGTAGCGCGCTAGCCTAGATGCAGGGCAGTGTAGAGCTCTAGACTAGATGTAGGGCGGTGTAGAGCTCTAACCTAGATGCAGGGCAGTGTAGAGCTCTAGACTAGATGCAGGGCGGAGTAGAGCGCTAGCCTAGATACAGGGCGGAGTAGAGCGCTAGCCTAGATGTAGGGCGGAGTAGAGCGCTAGCCTAGATGTAGGGTGGTGAAGAGCCCTAGCCTAGATGTAGGGCGGTATAGAGCGCTAGCCTAGATCTAGGGCGGAGTAGAGCGCTAGCCTAGATACAGGGCGGAGTAGAGAGCTATAGCCTAGATACAGGGCGGAGTAGAGCGCTAGCCTAGATGTAGGGCGGAGTAGAGCCCTAGCCTAGATGTAGGGCGGAGTAGAGCGCTAGCCTAGATGTAGGGCGGTGTAGAGCGCTAGCCTAGATGTAGGACGGTGTAGAGCGCTAGCCTAGATATAGAACGGTGTAGAGCGCTAGCCTAGATATAGGACGGTGTAGAGCGCTAGCCTAGATATAGGACGGTGTAGAGCGCTAGCCTAGATATAGACGGTGTAGTGCGCTAGCCTAGATATAGAACGGTGTAGAGCGCTAGCCTAGATATAGAACGGTGTAGAGCGCTAGCCTAGATATAGAACGGAGTAGAGCGCTAGCCTAGATATAGGACGGTGTAGAGCGCTAGCCTAGATATAGAACGGAGTAGAGCGCTAGCCTAGATATAGGACGGTGTAGAGCGCTAGCCTAGATATAGTACGGTGTAGAGCACTAGCCTAGATATAGAACGGAGTAGAGCGCTAGCCTAGATATAGGACGGTGTAGATCTCTAGCCTAGATATAGGACGGTGTAGAGCGCTAGCCTAGATATAGGACGGTGTAGAGCGCTAGCCTAGATATAGGACGGTGTAGAGCGCTAGCCTAGATATAGGACGGTGTAGAGCGCTAGCCTAGATATAGAACGGTGTAGAGCGCTAGCCTAGATATAGGACGGTGTAGAGCGCTAGCCTAGATGTAGGACGTGTAGAGCGCTAGCCTAGATGTAAGACGTGTAGAGCGCTAGCCTAGATGTAGGATGTGTAGAGCGCTAGCCTAGATATAGAACATGGAGAGCGCTAGCCTAGATATAGTACGGTGTAGAGCGCTAGCCTAGATATAGAACGGTGTAGAGCGCTAGCCTAGATATAGAACGTGTAGAGCGCTAGCATAGAAATTGGACGGTGTAGAGCGCTAGCCTAGATATAGGCGTGAGAGCGCGCCTGGTAGACGGGGCGCTAGCCTAGATATAGAACGGTGGCGCTAGCAGGGGGGGGCGCTAGCCTAGATATAGAACGGAGTAGAGCGCTAGCCTAGATATAGAGACGGTGTAGAGCGCTAGCCTAGATATAGAACGGAGTAGAGCGCTAGCCTAGATATAGGACGGTGTAGAGCGCTAGCCTAGATATAGAACGTGTAGAGCGCTAGCCTAGATATAGAACGGTGTAGAGCGCTAGCCTAGATTATAGAACGTTCAGAGCACTAGCCTAGATATAGAACGTGTAGAGTGCTAGCCTAGATATAGGACGGTGTAGAGTGCTAGCCTAGATATAGGACGGTGTAGAGCGCTAGCCTAGATATAGAACGTGTAGAGCGCTAGCCTAGATATAGAACGTGTAGAGCGCTAGCATAGAAATTGGAAGGTGTAGAGCGCTAGCCTAGATATAGAACGTTTAGAGCGCTAGCCTAGATATAGAACGTGTAGACTGCTAGCCTAGATATAGAACGTGTAGACCGCTAGCCTAGATATAGAACGTGTAGACCGCTAGCCTAGATATAGAACGTGTAGAGCGCTAGCCTAGATATAGAATGTGTAGAGCGCTAGCCTAGATATAGGACGGTGTAGAGCGCTAGCCTAGATATAGAACGTTTAGAGCGCTAGCCTAGATATAGAACTTGTAGAGTGCTAGCCTAGATATAGAACGGTGTAGAGCGCTAGCCTAGATATAGAACGTTTAGAGCACTAGCCTAGATATAGAACGTGTAGAGTGCTAGCCTAGATATAGAACGGTGTAGAGCGCTAGCCTAGATATAGAACGTTTAGAGCGCTAGCCTAGATATAGAACGGTGTAGAGCGCTAGCCTAGATATAGAACGGTGTAGAGCGCTAGCCTAGATATAGGACATGTAGAGCGCTAGCCTAGATATTGGACGGTGTAGAGCGCTAGCCTAGATATAGAACGGTGTAGTGCGCTAGCCTAGATATAGAACGTGTAGAGCGCTAGCCTAGATATAGAACGTGTAGACCGCTAGCCTAGATATAGAACAGTGTAGAGCGCTAGCCTAGATATAGAACGTTTAGAGCGCTAGCCTAGATATAGAACAGTGTAGAGCGCTAGCCTAGATATAGAACGTGTAGAGCGCTAGCCTAGATATTGGACGGTGTAGAGCGCTAGCCTAGATATAGAACGTGTAGAGCGCTAGCCTAGATATAGAACGTTTAGAGCGCTAGCCTATAGGCTATATGTATGCACGTTTTCGTTGCTTGCTGGTAAATAAATAAATCTGTCTTCTTTTATAAAAGGGTTGGACGTGTCAGAATGTTCATTAATTATTCAACTGCAGTCGACAAGGTTGTTCTGGATCTGAGGCCTGTCATGCTGTAATGTCAACAGCGACAGAGCGTCGACCGCGACAGAGCGACAGAGCGTCAACAGCGACAGAGCGACAGAGCGTCAACAGCGACAGAGCGACAGAGCGTCAACAGCGACAGAGCGACAGAGCGTCAACAGCGACAGAGCGTCAACAGCGACAGAGCTTCAACAGCGACAGAGCTTCAACGGCGACAGAGCTTCAAAGGCGACAGAGCAACAGAGCGTCAACAGCGACAGAGCTTCAACAGCGACAGAGCGACAGAGCTTCAACAGCGACAGAGCGTCAACAGCGACAGAGCGACAGAGCTTCAACAGCGACAGAGCGTCGACAGCGACAGAGCGACAGAGCTTCAACAGCGACAGAGCGTCGACAGCGACAGAGCGACAGAGCTTCAACAGCGACACAGCTTCAACAGCGACAGAGTGACAGAGCTTCAACAGCGACAGAGCGACAGAGCGTCGACAGCGACAGAGCGACAGAGCTTCAACAGAGCGTCAACAGCGACAAAGCGTCAACAGCGACAGAGCGTCAACATCGACAGAGCGTCAACAGCGACAGAGCGTCAACAGCGACAGAGCGTCAACATCGACAGAGCGTCAACAGCGACAGAGCGACAGAGCTTCAACAGCGACAGAGCTTCAACAGCGACAGAGCGACAGAGCGTCGACAGCGACAGAGCGACAGAGCTTCAACAGCGACACAGCTTCAACAGCCACAGAGCGTCAACAGCGACAGAGCGTCAACATCGACAGAGCGTCAACAGCGACAAAGCGTCAACAGCGACAGAGCGTCAACATCGACAGAGCGTCAACAGCGACAGAGCGTCAACAGCGACAGAGCGTCAACATCGACAGAGCGTCAACATTGACAGAGCGTCAACAGCGACAAAGCGTCAACAGCGACAGAGCTTCAACAGCGACAGAGCGTCAACAGCGACAGAGCTTCAACAGCAACAGAGCGAC
>NC_138313.1:52637500-52657500 GCF_965601325.2 Salmo salar | reverse complement strand
ACACTTGTCTGCAGTACAGACATTATTAAAGTAGGGCACTGGAAAGGGTTCATGTAAAGTTCAGAGTTTCAGTACAAGGAAGTGGTTATATTACAGTATGTTAAACTGAGGACTCAGTGGTTATATTACAGTATGTTAAACTGAGGACTCAGTGGTTATATTACAGTATGTTACACTATGAGGACTCAGTGGTTATATTACACTATGTTAAACTGAGGACTCAGTGGTTATATTACAGTATGTTAAACTGAGGACTCAGTGGTTATATTACAGTATGTTACACTATGAGGACTCAGTGGTTATATTACAGTATGTTATACTGAGGACTCAGTGGTTATATTACAGTATGTTACACTATGAGGACTCAGTGGTTATATTACACTATGTTAAACTGAGGACTCAGTGGTTATATTACAGTATGTTAAACTGAGGACTCAGTGGTTATATTACAGTATGTTACACTATGAGGACTCAGTGGTTATATTACAGTATGTTAAACTGAGGACTCAGTGGTTATATTACAGTATGTTAAACTGAGGACTCAGTGGTTATATTACAGTATGTTACACTATGAGGACTCAGTGGTTATATTACAGTATGTTATACTGAGGACTCAGTGGTTATATTACAGTATGTTACACTATGAGGACTCAGTGGTTATATTACAGTATGTTATACTGAGGACTCAGTGGTTATATTACAGTATGTTACACTATGAGGACTCAGTGGTTATATTACAGTATGTTATACTGACTCAGTGGTTATATTACAGTATGTTACACTATGAGGACTCAGTGGTTATATTACAGTATGTTATACTGAGGACTCAGTGGTTATATTACAGTATGTTAAACTGAGGACTCAGTGGTTATATTACAGTATGTTATACTGACTCAGTGGTTTTATTATAGTATGTTACAATGAGGACTCAGTGGTTATATTACAGTATGTTAAACTGAGGACTCACTGGTTTTATTATAGTATGTTACACTGAGGACACAGTGGTTATATTATTGGTAGAGGTAGGATACTAACCCTTCCACCACTATCACCTATAGCTGGTAGAGATAGGATACTAACCCTTCCACCACTATCACCTATAGCTGGTAGAGGGTAGGATACTAACCCTTCCACCACTATCACCTATAGCTGGTAAAGGTAGGATTATAACCCTTCCACCACTATCACCTATAGCTGGTAGAGGTAGGATACTAACCCTAACCCTTCCACCACTATCACCTATAGCTGGTAGAGGGTAGGATACTAACCCTTCCACCACTATCACCTATAGCTGGTAGAGGTAGGATACTAACCCTTCCACCACTATCACCTATAGCTGGTAGAGGGTAGGATACTAACCCTTCCACCACTATCACCTATAGCTGGTAGAGGGTAGGATACTAACCCTTCCATCACTATCACCTATAGCTGGTAGAGGGTAGGATACTAACCCTTCCACCACTATCACCTATAGCTGGTAGAGGGTAGGATACTAACCCTTCCACCACTATCACCTCTAGCTGGTAGAGGGTAGGATACTAACCCTTCCTCCACTATCACCTATAGCTGGTAGAGGTAGGATACTAACCCTTCCACCACTATCACCTATAGCTGGTAGGATACTAACCCTTCCACCACTATCACCTATAGCTGGTAGAGGGTAGGATACTAACCCTTCCACCACTATCACCTATAGCTGGTAGAGGTAGGATACTAACCCTTCCACCACTATCACCTATAGCTGGTAGAGGGTAGGATACTAACCCTTCCACCACTATCACCTATAGCTGGTAGAGGGTAGGATACTAACCCTTCCACCACTATCACCTATAGCTGGTAGAGGGTAGGATACTAACCAGTCCACCACTATCACCTATAGCTGGTAGAGGGTAGGATACTAACCCTTCCTCCACTATCACCTATAGCTGGTAGAGGTAGGATACTAACCCTTCCACCACTATCACCTATAGCTGGTAGAGGGTAGGATACTAACCCTTCCACCACTATCACCTATAGCTGGTAAAGGTAGGATACTAACCCTTCCACCACTATCACTTATAGCTGGTAGAGGTAGGATACTAACCCTTCCACCACTATCACCTATAGCTGCTAGAGGGTAGGATACTAACCCTTCCACCACTATCACCTATAGCTGGTAGGATACTAACCCTTCCACCACTATCACCTATAGCTGGTAGAGGGTAGGATACTAACCCTTCCACCACTATCACCTATAGCTGGTAGAGGGTAGGATACTAACCCTTCCACCACTATCACCTATAGCTGGTAGAGGTAGGATACTAACCCTTCCACCACTATCACCTATAGCTGGTAGAGGTAGGATACTAACCCTTCCACCACTATCACCTATAGCTGGTAGAGGTAGGATACTAACCCTTCCACCACTATCACCTATAGCTGGTAGAGGGTAGGATACTAACCCTTCCACCACTATCACCTATAGCTGGTAGGATACTAACCCTTCCACCACTATCACCTATAGCTGGTAGAGGGTAGGATACTAACCCTTCCACCACTATCACCTATAGCTATAGAGGTAGGATACTAACCCTTCCACCACTATCACCTATAGCTGGTAGAGGGTAGGATACTAACCCTTCCACCACTATCACCTATAGCTGGTAGGATACTAACCCTTCCACCACTATCACCTATAGCTGGTAGAGGGTAGGATACTAACCCTTCCACCACTATCACCTATAGCTGGTAGAGGGTAGGATACTAACCCTTCCACCACTATCACCTATAGCTGGTAGAGGGTAGGATACTAACCCTTCCACCACTATCACCTATAGCTGGTAGAGGGTAGGATACTAACCCTTCCACCACTATCACCTATAGCTGGTAGAGGTAGGATACTAACCCTTCCACCACTATCACCTATAGCTATAGAGGTAGGATACTAACCCTTCCACCACTATCACCTATAGCTGGTAGAGGGTAGGATACTAACCCTTCCACCACTATCACCTATAGCTGCTAGAGGGTAGGATACTAACCCTTCCACCACTATCACCTATAGCTGGTAGAGGTAGGATACTAACCCTTCCACCACTATCACCTATAGCTGGTAGAGGGTAGGATACTAACCCTTCCACCACTATCACCTATAGCTGGTAGAGGTAGGATACTAACCCTTCCACCACTATCACCTATAGCTGGTAGGATACTAACCCTTCCACCACTATCACCTATAGCTGGTAGAGGGTAGGATACTAACCCTTCCACCACTATCACCTATAGCTGGTAGAGGTAGGATACTAACCCTTCCACCACTATCACCTATAGCTGGTAGGATACTAACCCTTCCACCACTATCACCTATAGCTTAAGGTAGGATACTAACCCTTCCACCACTATCACTATAGCTTAGAGGTAGGATACTAACCTTCCACCACTATCACCTATAGCTGTAGAGGGTAGGATACTAACCCTTCCACCACTATCACCTATAGCTGGTAGGATACTAACCCTTCCACCACTATCACCTATAGCTGGTAGAGGGTAGGATACTAACCCTTCCACCACTATCACCTATAGCTGGTAGAGGGTAGGATACTAACCCTTCCACCACTATCACCTATAGCTGGTAGAGGGTAGGATACTAACCCTTCCACCACTATCACCTATAGCTGGTAGAGGTAGGATACTAACCCTTCCACCACTATCACCTATAGCTGGTAGAGGTAGGATACTAACCCTTCCACCACTATCACCTATAGCTGGTAGAGGTAGGATACTAACCCTTCCACCACTATCACCTATAGCTGGTAGAGGGTAGGATACTAACCCTTCCACCACTATCACCTATAGCTGGTAGGATACTAACCCTTCCACCACTATCACCTATAGCTGGTAGAGGGTAGGATACTAACCCTTCCACCACTATCACCTATAGCTATAGAGGTAGGATACTAACCCTTCCACCACTATCACCTATAGCTGGTAGAGGGTAGGATACTAACCCTTCCACCACTATCACCTATAGCTGGTAGGATACTAACCCTTCCACCACTATCACCTATAGCTGGTAGAGGGTAGGATACTAACCCTTCCACCACTATCACCTATAGCTGGTAGAGGGTAGGATACTAACCCTTCCACCACTATCACCTATAGCTGGTAGAGGGTAGGATACTAACCCTTCCACCACTATCACCTATAGCTGGTAGAGGGTAGGATACTAACCCTTCCACCACTATCACCTATAGCTGGTAGAGGTAGGATACTAACCCTTCCACCACTATCACCTATAGCTATAGAGGTAGGATACTAACCCTTCCACCACTATCACCTATAGCTGGTAGAGGGTAGGATACTAACCCTTCCACCACTATCACCTATAGCTGGTAGGATACTAACCCTTCCACCACTATCACCTATAGCTGGTAGAGGGTAGGATACTAACCCTTCCACCACTATCACCTATAGCTGGTAGAGGGTAGGATACTAACCCTTCCACCACTATCACCTATAGCTGGTAGAGGGTAGGATACTAACCCTTCCACCACTATCACCTATAGCTGGTAGAGGGTAGGATACTAACCCTTCCACCACTATCACCTATAGCTGGTAGAGGGTAGGATACTAACCCTTCCACCACTATCACCTATAGCTGGTAGGATACTAACCCTTCCACCACTATCACCTATAGCTGGTAGGATACTAACCCTTCCACCACTATCACCTATAGCTATAGAGGTAGGATACTAACCCTTCCACCACTATCACCTATAGCTATAGAGGTAGGATACTAATCCTTCCACCATTGAGGGGTAGGTGGTTGTGAATGTGACTGTACAGGTGATCATACAGGTTTCTTATGAAGACGCTGTTCCAAGCTGATTCTCCTTTGTCTGCTTTCTGTTTCTTATCTCCGTCTGTCCAGCTCACCTCTTTTTTGCCGAGTTCGGTCGCTCGTTCTGAAGTGTATCACTGAACCCGATTTAACATCCTTCCTGCTTCCTCTGTTTCCCCGAATGATCGCGTACTATTTCCTGCCTTCTGGCTATCAGCACTTCACCCCCGTAATAAACTCTCTCCTCTTAGCTCTGCAAAAAAAGGTTCTAATTGGAGAGGGTTCTGTGGAAAAGGTTCTATATGGAACCCGAAATGGGTTCTACCTGGATCCAAAATGGTTCTACCTGGAACCAGAAGTGTTCTACCTGGAACCAGAAGTGTTCTACCTGGAACCAGAAGTGTTCTACCTGGAACCAGAGGTGTTCTACCTGGAACCAAAAGGGTTCTACCTGGAACCAGAAGTGTTCTACCTGGAACCAGAGGTGTTCTACCTGGAACCAAAAATAGTTCTACCTGGAACCAGAAGTGTTCTACCTGGAACCAGAGGTGTTCTACCTGGAACCAAAAGGGTTCTACCTGGAACCAGAGGTGTTCTACCTGGAACCAGAGGTGTTCTACCTGGAACCAAAAATAGTTCTTCCGAGGGTTCTCCAATAGGCACAGCTGAATAACCCTTTTTTAGATTTTAGGAAAGAAAAGATGTCATCTAAGTGTGCACCTTCTCATTTTCCTTCTCCTTGCTACCCAGTTTAAATGTAGGCATGACTCCAGATAGACCACACCGTTGTTATGTCTCCTTATAGAAACAGGAAGAAGCCTGGAGCACCAGGCCGTGTGTGTGTGTGTGTGTGTGTGTGTGATCCAGGGAGAGGAGAAGGGGAAAAGAGAGAGGTAGAGAGAGACGGGAAAGGAAGGAGATGAGGGAAGAGTAAGTGAGAGGGAGAGAGCTCATCATTACCTTGGCTCAGCAGCAGCATGAGGGAGGATGGGATAAGTTTGAGGAGGCTGGGGAGCCTAGACAGGGAAGAGAAGCAGTGTAGAGTTACCTGTGCTTGGTTTGTGATCTGGGGGGAAGCAGGATGCGGTGGTATGGAGCTCAGTAGGCTGGGGGGGGGGGGGGGGAGGAGGAGGCATGAGGAGAAATGTGGGGGATGAATGGCGCTGGGCTGGGATGGGAGGAGGCTGAGGGAGGGGGGGGGGTCTGGGGGAGGCTGGGAGGAGGCTGGGAGGAGGGGGGTCTGGGGGAGACAGGAGGAGGCTGGGAGGAGGCTGGGGGAGGGGGTGGGGGGGTCTGGGGGAGACAGGAGGAGGCTGGGAGGAGGCTGGGGGAGAGTGGGTGGGGGGATCTGGGGGAGACAGGAGGAGGCTGGGAGGAGGCTGGGGGAGGGGGTGGGGGAGACAGGAGGAGGCTGGGAGGAGGCTGAGGGAGGGAGGGGGTGGAGGGGTCAGGAGGAGGCTGGGAGGAGGCTGGGGGAGGGAGGGGGTGGAGGGGTCAGGAGGAGGCTGAGGAAGGGTGGGGGTCTGGGGGAGACAGGGGGAGGCTGAGGGAGGGGGGTCTGGGGTAGACAGGGAGGAGGCTGGGAGGAGGCTGAGGGAGGGGGGTCTGGGGTAGACAGGGAGGAGGCTGGGAGGAGGCTGAGGGAGGGGGGTCTGGGGTAGACTGGGAGGAGGCTGAGGGAGGGGGGTCTGGGGTAGACAGGGAGGAGGCTGGGAGGAGGCTGAGGGAGGTGGGTCTGGGGTAGACAGGGAGGAGGCTGGGAGGAGGCTGGGAGATCCCGAGGGAGAGCTGGGCTACCTGGGACTAATGTTAGTATTGAGCTATGGAGATCTGCCCCAGGCTCAATACGTCAAACCAGAGAGAGAGAGGAAGAGCTGTTTGCACAGTCAGACAAGACATGAATAATCCATGCTCTCTTAATCCTTCACAACTGAGGCCTTAACCCTTCACCACTGAGACCTTAACCCTTCACCACTGAGACCTTAACCCTTCACCGCTGAGGCCTTAACCCTTCACCACTGAGACCTTAATCCTTCACCACTGAGGCCTTAACCCTTCACCACTGAGACCTTAACCCTTCACCACTGAGACCTTAACCCTTCACCGCTGAGGCATTAACCCTTCACCACTGAGGCCTTAACCCTGAGGCGCTGAGGCCTTAACCCTTCACCGCTGAGGGCTTAACCCTTCACCACTGAGACCTTAACCCTTCACCACTGAGGCATTAACCCTGAGGCGCTGAGACCTTAACCCTTCACCACTGAGGCCTTAACCCTTCACCACTGAGGCATTAACCCTGAGGCGCTGAGACCTTAACCCTTCACCGCTGAGGCATTAACCCTTCACCACTGAGGCCTTAACCCTTCACCGCTGAGGCATTAACCCTTCACCACTGAGACCTTAACCCTTCACCACTGAGACCTTAATCCTTCACAACTGAGGCCTTAACCCTTCACCACTGAGACCTTAACCCTTCACCACTGAGACCTTAACCCTTCACCGCTGAGGCCTTAACCCTTCACCACTGAGACCTTAATCCTTCACCACTGAGGCCTTAACCCTTCACCACTGAGACCTTAACCCTTCACCACTGAGACCTTAACCCTTCACCGCTGAGGCATTAACCCTTCACCACTGAGGCCTTAACCCTGAGGCGCTGAGGCCTTAACCCTTCACCGCTGAGGGCTTAACCCTTCACCACTGAGACCTTAACCCTTCACCACTGAGGCATTAACCCTGAGGCGCTGAGACCTTAACCCTTCACCACTGAGGCCTTAACCCTTCACCACTGAGGCATTAACCCTGAGGCGCTGAGACCTTAACCCTTCACCGCTGAGGCATTAACCCTTCACCACTGAGACCTTAACCCTGAGGCGCTGAGGCATTAACCCTTCACCACTGAGGCCTTAACCCTGAGGCGCTGAGGCCTTAACCCTTCACCACTGAGGCCTTAACCCTTCACCACTGAGGCCTTAACCCTTCACCACTGAGGCCTTAACCCTTCACCGCTGAGGCCTTAACCCTTCACCGCTGAGGCCTTAACCCTTCACCACTGAGGCCTTAACCCTTCACCACTGAGGCCTTAACCCTTCACCACTGAGGCCTTAACCCTTCACCACTGAGGCCTTAACCCTTCACCACTGAGGCCTTAACCCTTCACCACTGAGGCCTTAACCCTGAGGCGCTGAGGCATTAACCCTTCACCACTGAGGCCTTAACCCTTCACCTTCACCACTGAGGCATTAACCCTTCACCGCTGAGGCATTAACCCTTCACCACTGAGACCTTAACCCTGAGGCGCTGAGACCTTAACCCTTCACCACTGAGGCCTTAACCCTTCACCACTGAGGCATTAACCCTTCACCACTGAGGCCTTAACCCTTCACCACTGAGGCCTTAACCCTTCACCACTGAGACCTTAACCCTGAGGCGCTGAGGCCTTAACCCTTCACCGCTGAGGCATTAACCCTTCACCACTGAGACCTTAACCCTTCACCACTGAGGCCTTAACCCTTCCCCTGGCCTAACCCTTCACCACTGAGGCCTTAACCCTTCACCGCTGAGGGCTTAACCCTTCACCGATGAGGCATTAACCCTTCACCACTGAGGCATTAACCCTGAGGCGCTGAGACCTTAACCCTGAGGCGCTGAGGCATTAACCCTTCACCACTGAGGGCTTAACCCTTCACCACTGAGGCATTAACCCTGAGGCGCTGAGACCTTAACCCTTCACCGCTGAGGCATTAACCCTTCACCACTGAGACCTTAACCCTGAGGCGCTGAGGCATTAACCCTTCACCGCTGAGGCATTAACCCTTCACCGCTGAGACATTAACCCTGAGGCGCTGAGGCCTTAACCCTTCACAACTGAGGCCTTAATTTTTTGTTGAAATATTTTTATTGAACACATACACAAGAATGGTGTATAGGTATAAAAGACAAGTTTACAGTTCTTATCTAAACATAAGAGAACAGACATTAACCAAAAGACCCAGAGTTCTGGGCACAAAACAAATATTACAAAACAAGACATACAAAACAAGGACAGGTAGAAAACAAAAAATTATAATAAAAAAAAAAAGGGTCGATGTAGCCCCCCCACTTATACCCCACTTTATCCCCCCTTATTCCACCCTATTCCCCTCCCAACTGCTCGGGTGGCGGGGCCAGCACACGCTGCCCAAAGGTAGATTACCGTATGACAATTAAGAGTGCGTTAAGTGCAAATTCACAGCGCCGCCTGGTCCAAGTAAGAGAGGAAAGGCTGCCAGATTTGATCAAATGTTGATAATTTATTGTTCAAAATATATCTAATTCTTTCTAAGTGTACAGTGTTTGCCAATTCGCTGAACCATAATTTGGTAGAGGGCGCTTCCCTCTTTTTCCAAAACAACAAGATACATTTTTTTGCCGAAATGAGACTGTAAGAGATGAGTTGTTTTTGGGAGTTGGTTAATCCGTTTAGGGAATCGGACACTCCCAGGATTATCAGAAGCGGGTCTGGGTCTATTGAAGTCTCCAGAACTTCAGAGAGGACCCCAAAAATTCCACACCAATACCCATACAAGTTAGAGCATAGGGCAAAGCAGTGGAGTAGTGTACCCTGCTCAGCCTGACATTTATCACACATAGGGGATGTACCAGGAAATATCCTATGCAGTTTGGTTTTGGAATAGTGTAATCTGTGTAATACCTTGAATTGTATGAGACGATGTCTGGAGTTAATGGAGCAGGTGTGGATATACACCAAGCTATCTTCCCAGTCTGCCACCGAAATGTCAGTCCCTAGTTCTTCCTCCCATTTTGCCTTAATGGCATCAGTAGAGGGTGCGCTAACAGATTGAAAAGCATCATATATACGAGATATCAGTTTGTCTGAGGTGGGGCATATTTTTATGCATCCGTCAAACGTGGAAGGTTTAGCATTCCCAAATGTTGGGAGGTATTTTCTAACATAGTCTCTAATCTGTAGGTATCTGAAAAAGTTACTTCTGGGAAGATTATAATTTTCCCTCAGCGATTCAAAGGAAGCAAAGGTTCCCCCTATATATAAATCCCCTATGGTACTTATCCCCAACTCTCCCCACCGCTCAAAGGTGTTATCAAGGTTAGAGGGGACAAAGGAGGGATTCCTGGCAACAGGAAGCATGAACGATATTGGTCTAAGATCAAAGTGGACTTTAATTTGCTTCCAGATTCGGACTGTGCTATGTATAATAGGATTGTTACGGTAAAGTGACATCTCCAGATTGACAGGTGACAAAATCACAGCACCAATAGAGAAGGGGTGGCACTCCTCTCGCTCCATACTAAGCCAGCTGGATGGCGGGAGTGCGTCATCCAGCAGAAACGTAACAGCGCGGAAGTTGGCGGCCCAGTAGTAAAATATAAAGTTTGGGAGAGACAATCCTCCTTCCATCTTGGATTTACAGAGGTGTTTTTTACCTATCCTGTGTGTTTTATAATCCCAGATGAAAGGATTGATAATAGAGTCCAGTTGTTTATGAAAGGATTTAGGTATGAATATTGGGATGTTCTGGTATAGGTAGAGCAGTTGTGGGAGGAAGACCATTTTAATGGCATTAATTCTTCCGAGCAGAGAAATTGGGAGAGTTCTCCAAAATTGTATGTTTGCCTTAAGTTTTTGCATCAGAGAGGGGAAATTCTCTTTAAATAGTAAGGAGTATTGTTTGGTAACTACAATTCCAAGGTAGGTAAATTTATCTGAAGATAGCTTAACTGGAAGATGTTCTAGCCAGGAGGTGTTTTGCAACCGAATGGGCATTAATTCACTCTTGTTCCAATTTATTCTGTATCCCGAGAAGGTACCAAACAAATTAATCACCTCTAGAATAGCTGGAATACTACCTTGGGGTTCTGTTACATAGAGGAGAATGTCATCTGCGTATAGGGAAATCTTATTTAGAGTATGTTTAGTATTATAGCCGTGTATTGCTGCATGAGATCTGATCGCTTGAGCGAGAGGTTCAATAATTAGGGCGAAGAGCATAGGCGACAGCGCACAACCCTGCCTTGTCCCTCTGTGAAGGTTAAATCGGGGCGACAATGATTGGTTAGTGAGTATTCTCGCACAGGGGTTCCTATATAAAAGCTGGATCCACTTTATGAACCCATCTCCAATATTAAATTTCTGTAGGACCTTGAATAGATAGGGCCACTCAACTTGGTCAAAGGCCTTTTCAGCGTCAAGAGATATAACGGCTAGGTCCACGTTAGGTAACCTCTGAGAATACATAATGTTGAATAGGCGCCTGAGATTGAAGAATGAGTTTCTGTTAGGGATAAAGCCGGTCTGGTCTGAATGGACCAATTTGCCAATTAAAGTGCTCAGCCTGTTAGCCAAAGTTTTTGCTAAAATATTTTGGTCTGTATTAAGGAGGGATATTGGTCTGTATGACCCTACCTCTTCCGGATCCTTACCCTTCTTATGTATAACTGTAATAAACGCCTCATCCAAAGTGGATGGGAGCACTCCATCCTCGTTGGCCTGAACCAACATTTTGTGTAGGTAGGGAGAGAGCATGTTGCTGAATGTTTTGTAGAATTCACTCGGGTATCCATCTGGGCCCGGGGTCTTGCCACTCTTTAGAGATTTTATTGTTTCTGTAATTTCTTCAAGAGATATTTCCTTATTCAGGAAGTTAGAGTCTTCCTGGTTCAGGGCAGGAAGATTACAGTTCTCCAAAAAGTTTTGCATAATTAAGGGGTTAGGATCCGCTTTAGATGTATATAAAGTCTCATAAAACTGACGGAATCTGTCATTGATGTCTTTGGGGGAAGAGAGTAATTCCCCAGATGCAGATTTAACTTTGTGAATCATACGTTCACTCACATTCTTACGAAGTTGTCTGGCGAGTAGTTTGTGTGGTTTGTCACCAAACTCAAAATATTTTTGCTTGGCATAGAGAAAAGATTTAGCAGTTTTAGCAGAGAGGATCTGATTGTATTTAAATTTTAAAGACATAATTTTTTTATGTTTCTCCCTAGATGGGTGTCTAGCATTCTCCCTATCCAGTAAGTGAATTTGTCCCTCCAGTTCTACCAATTCTCTTCTGTTTTGCCTACTCATGGCAGTCTGAAAGGAGATGATACAGCCTCTCAAATAAGCCTTCAGTGTTTCCCACAATAATGCTGGGGAAGTCTCTGTGTTGTCGTTGGTATCAAAGAAAAATGTAATTTGATCTTTAAGATGTTCACAGAATGTTGGTTCTGTGAGGAGCTGAGGATTCAACCTCCAGACCCTCTCGTTTGGTACGATGTCACCCAATCTCAGGGAGAAGTTGAGTGGACTGTGGTCAGAGATTATAATATCATGATACCTCACATTACAGGTATAGGGGAGTAGTTTAGCATCAACCAAAAAGTAGTCAATTCGAGTATAAACATTGTGAACATGAGAGTAAAAGGAGTATTCCTTACCCGTAGGGTTAGAGATCCTCCATATATCAAATAAGTTCGCATTTTTTTTATGTAGGTATTCAAGAATTCGCTTGAATAGGAGGTAGGGGTTCGCCGGGTAGAGGATCTATCCAAATATTGGTCTAGTACACAGTTGAGGTCTCCTCCAATGACCAGGTTAGTATGGGAGATATCTGGAATCAGGGCAAGGACTCTTTTGAAAAAAGAGGGGTTATCAACGTTTGGCCCAGAGATATTAAGTAGAGTTACAGAAGTAGAGTGGATCTCTCCTATTACGATCACATAACCACTGAGGCCTTTTTTGGGTTCTTTTTATGACCTCTGCCTCCCGTTTGTGAGCAATCTTCAATCTTCTTCTTTATGATTTATTGATTGACTGCATATTTTTTTTTTTTTTTACATTACACTGTATGAATCAAAAGACAGCCATAGGGACAAAATGTGTCCTGTTCGGTAGCATTTCTGTGGAAAATCCAAACCAAACAAACAATACCACAGAATTATCAGACTTCAGCCATATCAACAGCTGGAGAAGCACAGAGGATTTCAGTGGAGTGTTATGCTGCTTCCGGGGCGGCAGGTAGCTTAGTGGTTAGAGCGCTGGACTAGTAATCAAAAGGTTGCTGGATTTGAATCCCTAAACTGACAAGGTAAAAATCAGGTCTTCTGCCCCTTGAACAAGGCAGTTAACCCCACTGTTCCTAGGCTGTCATTATAAATAAGATTTGGTTCTTAACCTAGTTAAATTAATTAAAAAAATATTCTAACTTATGTTTGCCCTTTAGCTGTCACTGAGTCTACTGAGGAGCTAAATGTCTAAATGCTATGACTCTGGTCAAAAGTAGTGCACTTAATAGAGTGCTCGCAGTTGCATCACAAATCCCCTAGCAGCTACACCAGGTGCCATGTTGGAAGACCAGAGTCAGTAGGGTGGAAGTCCTCCAATCGTCCACATGGTTGGCTGCGTTTTACTACCACTGGAAACATCGGGAAGAATTGCCCATTATTTTGTTTTTTTCTAAGAACCCAGAAAATGGAGGCAATGGGAGAACCTATTCAAGTAAGTAAATATATTTAGAAAATTATATAAAACAATGTATTATTACAAACTTTCTACAGGAACTTAGTGTGCATGCTAAAATGAGCTGCTAAGGTAATGTTAGCTAGCTAACTTTACCTACTGTATAGCTAGCTAACTTTACCCGCTGTATAGCTAGCTAACTTTACCTGCTGTACAGCTAGCTAACTTTACCTGCTGTACAGCTAGCTAACTTTACCTGCTGTATAGCTAGCTAACTTTACAACTTAAAACACCCGCCAAACCGCACTCCTTAAAAGCCACCAGCTTAACCCAGAAGCCAGCCGCACCAATGTGTCGGAGGAAACACCGTTTAACTCGCGACCGGGGTCAGCCTGCAGGCACCTGGCCCGCCAAAAGGAGTCGCTAGAGCACGATGAGCCAAGTAATGCCCCACTGGCCGAACCCTCCCCTAACCCAGACTGTGCTGTGCCAATTGTGTGCCATCCTATGGGACTCCCGGCCACGGCAAGTTGTGGCACAGCCCGGGAATGAACCCGGTTCTGTTGTAACACCTCTAGCATTAGCGATGCAGTGCCTTAGACCACTGCACCACTCGGGAGGCCCCAGAGAATAAATATTTGTATTTGTCAAACAGTCAAGCTTTGATCATCATGTTACCAGAATTGGAAAGGAGCATCAAGCTCATTACCTTCCGCTTTCACCAGCCTGTGAAGTTCATCATAACGTGTTTAATTTGTACCCTAATAAACTGCTTGATTTCCTGAGTCTTATTTGGAGGACTACACAACATATCATTGCGTGAATATAAATTTACTTCGATATGGTTGTTGTTGTTGTTTCAATATTTGCAAAGATTCTTGCATATTACATTTTTACCATAGATAAAAAAAAGAGTTTTAAAAAAGTCACCCAATGTGGTGTGGATGTGTTTTTTCTAAAGTATTTTTTATTTAACTCGGAACCGGAATCCCCCAACAGAAGCTAGCCAGCTCACTAGCTACTAGCTAGTAGTCAGCTAACCACCGCTAGCGGTCATCAGCTAACCTTTAGCTCGGAAAGCTCTTTCCAGTTTGTACAACGCGATTCAAACAAGAGCATACCGGACCTATTTTCTCTCCATATCACCGCGTTCTTACCGCCAGCTCTGAACCTTTTCGCCTGGATCATCGCTGCTAGCTAGCTGCTATCCGAGTGGCTACTCCTGGCTAACGTCTCTGTCCCGAAGCAAGCACCAGTTAGCCTGGAGCTAGCCCATGCTATCCCCATCTCCGGACAAGCTGAAGAGGCCCATCAGCCCCTCAGCCCATACCGGACTCCTATTGCCGGTACAGGGCACGGAACCCACGCCGGTACGGGGCACGATCCTTCATGACTGGACTACCGATGTAATCTGCTCTAGGGGGTACTCAACTGGCTCCTACGTCGCAACTTCCCCTGAATGCCCATCTGCTACCCTGCTAGCCGCGGCCCGCTAGCCGTCTAGAGCATATCGGTCTGTTAGCTAGTAGGCCCATCGGCCAATTTCTCGGGCCACTATACCTATTTTGCCAATTGGCCTGGGCCTCTTTTACTCAACAAAGCCCTGCTTATCCATCACGACTGGACTACCGACATAATCTGCCCGAGGGTTTTTTTTTTCTTCCAACACGCCCCTCCGTCACTGCGTCCCCTGAATACCCATCTGCTAGCCTGCTAGCCGCGGCCCGCTAGCCGTCTAGAGCATATTGGACTGTTAGCTGAAGAGATCCATCGGACATTTTCTATATACCTATTTTGATAATTGGACTTGGACCCCTCTGCTACTCGGAACCCTACTAATCCATCACGACTGGTCTATCGACATCACCGCACGCGGATGCTAAGACAGACTTTCCTCCGTCGCGACGTCCCTCTAAGGCCCTTCTGCTAGCTTGCTAGCCCCGGCCTGCTAGCTGTCTGAATCGTCGTGTCCCCAGTCAGCCCAACCACTCACTGGACCCCTATGATCACCCGGCTACGCATGCCTCTCTCTAATATCAATATGCCTGGTCCATTACTGTCCTGGTTAGTAATTATTGTCTTATTTCACTGTAGAGCCTCTAGCCCTGCTCAATATGCCTTAACCAACCATTTAGTTCCACCTCCCACATATGCGGTGACATCACCTGGTTTAAACGTCTCTAGAGACAATATCTCTCTCGTCGTTACTCAATGCCTAGGTTTACCTCCAATGTACTCACATCCTACCATACCTTTGTCTGTACATTACGCCTTGAATCTATTCTATCGCGCCCAGAAACCCGCTCCTTTTACTCTCTGTTCCGAACTTAATAGACGACCAGTTCTGATAGCCTTTAGCCGTACCCTTATCCTACTCCTCCTCTGTTCCTCTGGTGATGTAGAGGTTAACCCAGGCCCTGCAGTGCCTAGCTCCCTAAGTTTGTTTTATTCACTGCCCTAGCACACTCCTAGCCGATGTCCTAGCCGTGTCTGAATCCTGGCTTAGGAAGACCACCAAAAACCCTGACATTTCCATCCCTAACTATAACATCTTCCGACAAGATAGAACTGCCGAAGGGGTTGGAGTTGCAATCTACTGCAGAGATAGCATGCAGAGTTCTGTCTTACTATCCAGGTCTGTGCCCAAACAATTTGAGTTTCTACTTTTAAAAATCCACCTTTCCAGAAACAAGTCTCTCACCGTTGCCGCTTGCGATAGACCTCCCTCTGCCCCCAGCTGTGCCCTGGACACCATATGTGAACTGATTGACCCCCTTTTATCTTCAGAACTCATGCTGCTAGGTGACCTAAACTGGGACATGCTTAAAACAATCTAAGCTTGATGCCGTCAATCTCACACAAATTATCAATGAACACACCAGGCACAAACCCAAATCCGTAAACATGGGCACCCTCATACCTTTATATCATCCTAACCAACTCGCCCTCCAAATACACCTCTGCTGTTTTCAACCAAGATCTCAGCGATCACTGCCTCATTGCCTGCATCCATAATGGGTCTGCAGTCAAACGCTCCCTAAAACACTTCTGCGAGCAGGCCTTTCTAATCGACCTGGCCCGGGTATCCTGGAAGGATATTGACCTCATCCCGTCAGTAGAGGATGCCTGGTTATTCTTTAAAAATGCCTTCCTCACCATCTTAAATAAGCATGCTCCATAAAAAAAAATGGAACCAGGAAAAGATATAGCCCTTGGATCTCTCCAGACCTGACTGCCCTTGACCAGCACAAAAACATCCTGTGGCATTCTGCATTAGCATTGAATAGTCCCCGTGATATGCAACTTTTCAAGGAAGTCAAGAACCAATATACACAGGCAGTTAGCTAAGCTAAAGCTAGCTTTTTCAAACAGAAATTTGCATCCTGTAGCACAAACTCAAAAAGGTTCTGGGACACTGTAAAGACCATGGAGAATAAGAGCACCTCCTCCCAGCTGCCCACTGCACTGAGGCAATGAAACTCTGTCACCACCGATAAATCCACTACAATTGAGAATTTCAATAAGCATTTTTCTACGGCTGGCCATGCTTTCCACCTGGCTACCCCTACTCCGGGCAACAGCCCTGCACTCCCCACAGCAACTCGCCCAAGCCTCCCCCATTTCTCCTTCACCCAAATCCAGATAGCAGATGTTCTGAAAGAGATGGAAAATCTGGACCCCTAAAAATCAGCTGGGCTAGACAATCTGGACCCTCTCTTTCTAAAATTATCTGACGAAATTGTTGCAACCCCTATTTACTAGCCTGTTCAACTTTTCTTTCGTATCGTCTGAGATTCCCAAAGATTGGAAAGCTACCGCGGTCATCCCCCTCTTCAAAGGGGGAGACACTCTAGACCCAAACTGCTACAGACCTATATCTATCCTACTCTGCCTTTCTAAGGTCTTCGAATGCCAAGTTAACAAACAGATCACCGACCATTTCGAATCCCACCGTACCTTCTCCACTATGCTATCTGGATTCAGAACTGGTCATGGGTGCACCTCAGCCACGCTCAAGGTCCTAAACGATATCATAACTGCCATCGTATAAGAGACATTACTGTGCAGCCATATTCATCGACCTGGCCAAGGCTTTTGACTCTGTCAATCACCACATTCTTATCGGCAGACTCAACAGCCTTGGTTTCTCAAATGATTGCCTCGCCTGGTTCACCAACTACTTCTCTGATAGAGTTCAGAGAGTCAAATTGGAGGGCCTGTTGTCCGGACCTCTGGCAGTCTCTATGGGGTTGCCACAGGGTTCAATTCTCTGACCGACTCTCTTCCCTGTATATATCAATGATGTCGCTCTTGCTGCTGGTGATTCTCTGATCCACCTCTACCTTCTTATAACAACACTATCAACAAGGCAGGTCCTACAGGCCCTAGTTTCTACCTTCTTAACAACAATATCAACAAGGCAGGTCCTACAGGCCCTAGTTTCTACCTTCTTAACAACACTATCAACAAGGCAGGTCCTACAGGCCCTAGTTTCTACCTTCTTAACAACACTATCAACAAGGCAGGTCCTACAGGCCCTAGTTTCTACCTTCTTAACAACGCTATCAACAAGGCAGGTCCTACAGGCCCTAGTTTCTACCTTCTTAACAACACTATCAACAAGGCAGGTCCTACAGGCCCTAGTTTCTACCTTCTTAACAACACTATCAACAAGGCAGGTCCTACAGGCCCTAGTTTCTACCTTCTTAACAACGCTATCAACAAGGCAGGTCCTACAGGCCCTAGTTTCTACCTTCTTAACAACACTATCAACAAGGCAGGTCCTACAGGCCCTAGTTTCTACCTTCTTAACAACACTATCAACAAGGCAGGTCCTACAGGCCCTAGTTTCTACCTTCTTAACAACGCTATCAACAAGGCAGGTCCTACAGGCCCTAGTTTCTACCTTCTTAACAACGCTATCAACAAGGCAGGTCCTACAGGCCCTAGTTTCTACCTTCTTAACAACACTATCAACAAGGCAGGTCCTACAGGCCCTAGTTTCTACCTTCTCTAACAACACTATCAACAAGGCAGGTCCTACAGGCCCTAGTTTCTACCTTCTTAACAACACTATCAACAAGGCAGGTCCTACAGGCCCTAGTTTCTACCTTCTTAACAACACTATCAACAAGGCAGGTCCTACAGGCCCTAGTTTCTACCTTCTTAACAACGCTATCAACAAGGCAGGTCCTACAGGCCCTAGTTTCTACCTTCTTAACAACACTATCAACAAGGCAGGTCCTACAGGCCCTAGTTTCTACCTTCTTAACAACACTATCAACAAGGCAGGTCCTACAGGCCCTAGTTTCTACCTTCTTAACAACACTATCAACAAGGCAGGTCCTACAGGCCCTGGTTTCTACCTTCTTAACAACACTATCAACAAGGCAGGTCCTACAGGCCCTAGTTTCTACCTTCTTAACAACACTATCAACAAGGCAGGTCCTACAGGCCCTAGTTTCTACCTTCTTAACAACACTATCAACAAGGCAGGTCCTACAGGCCCTAGTTTCTACCTTCTTAACAACGCTATCAACAAGGCAGGTCCTACAGGCCTTAGTTTCTACCTTCTTAACAACACTATCAACAAGGCAGGTCCTACAGGCCCTAGTTTCTACCTTCTTAACAACACTATCAACAAGGCAGGTCCTACAGGCCGTAGTTTCTACCTTCTTAACAACACTATCAACAAGGCAGGTCCTACAGGCCCTAGTTTCTACCTTCTTAACAACACTATCAACAAGGCAGGTCCTACAGGCCCTAGTTTCTACCTTCTTAACAACACTATCAACAAGGCAGGTCCTACAGGCCCTAGTTTCTACCTTCTTAACAACACTATCAACAAGGCAGGTCCTACAGGCCCTAGTTTCTACCTTCTTAACAGCACTATCAACAAGGCAGGTCCTACAGGCCCTAGTTTCTACCTTCTTAACAACACTATCAACAAGGCAGGTCCTACAGGCCCTAGTTTCTACCTTCTTAACAACACTATCAACAAGGCTGGTCCTACAGGCCCTAGTTTCTACCTTCTTAACAACACTATCAACAAGGCAGGTCCTACAGGCCCTAGTTTCTACCTTCTTAACAGCACTATCAACAAGGCAGGTCCTACAGGCCCTAGTTTCTGCCTTCTTAACAACACTATCAACAAGGCAGGTCCTACAGGCCCTCGTTTTGTCGACCCATAGACTACTGTTCAGTCGCGTGGTCAGGTGCCACAAAGAGGGACTTAGGAAAATTACATTTGGCTCAGAACAGGGCAGCACGGCTGGCCCTTGGATGTACACAGAGAGCTAATATTAATAATATGCATGTCAATCTCTCCTGGCTCAAAATGGAGGAGAGATTGACTTCATCACTACTTGTATATATGAGAGGTATTGACATGTTGAATGCACCGAGCTGTCTGTTTGAATTACTGGAACACTGCTCAGACACCCATCCATACCCCACAAGACATGCCACCAGAGGTCTGTTTAAACTACTGGCACACAGCTCAGACACCCATCCATACCCCACAAGACATGCCACCAGAGGTCTGTTTAAACTACTGGCACACAGCTCAGACACCCATCCATACCCCACAAGACATAACACCAGAGGTCTGTTTAAACTACTGGCACACAGCTCAGACACCCATACATACCCCACAAGACATGCCACCAGAGGTCTGTCTAAACTACTAGCACACAGCTCAGACACCCATACATACCCCAC
>NC_138313.1:52527500-52632500 GCF_965601325.2 Salmo salar | reverse complement strand
CATCGCTATACGTAGTAAAAACTCACCCTCGTCCACCATGTGTATAACCAGCCAGCATGATGGATGCCTTTAAGGGGAAGTGCTCCCTGGCTGGGTGTACTTTATGATGGCCATAAACATTGATGTGTTTGGTTTACATAGAAGACACTCTTGAGACCTTCTGAACTGTAACTAATGGCTGGTCCCGGACCTGTGGTTACTGTTTATCTGCCAGCCTGGCTCCTTTATATAGTCAATGAACTGCAATCACTGTTTCTGAACCAGCCTGTACTACTCTGTACTTTAACTAACTAACTACTGGGTCTGTATTAACTACTGATCCTGGGTCTGTATTAACTACTGGTCCTGGGTCAGTATTAACTACTGGTCCTGGGTCAGTATTAACTACTGGTCCTGGGTCAGTATTAACTACTGGTCCTGGGTCAGTATTAACTACTGGTCCTGGGTCAGTATTAACTACTGGTCCTGGGTCAGTATTAACTACTGATCCTGGGTCTGTATTAACTACTGATCCTGGGTCAGTATTAACTACTATGGTCTTATAGTCCTGTTGTTCCTGTATTAACTACTGATCCTGGGTCAGTATTAACTACTATGGTCTTATAGTCCTGTTGTTCCTGTATTAACTACTGATCCTGGGTCAGTATTAACTACTATGGTCTTATAGTCCTGTTGTTCCTGTATTAACTACTGATCCTGGGTCAGTATTAACTACTATGGTCTTATAGTCCTGTTAATTCCTGTATTAACTACTGATCCTGGGTCAGTATTAACTACTATGGTCTTATAGTCCTGTTGTTCCTGTATTAACTACTGATCCTGGGTCAGTATTAACTACTATGGTCTTATAGTCCTGTTAATTCCTGTATTAACTACTGATCCTGGGTCAGTATTAACTACTATGGTCTTATAGTCCTGTTGTTCCTGTATTAACTACTGATCCTGGGTCAGTATTAACTACTATGGTCTTATAGTCCTGTTGTTCCTGTATTAACTACTGATCCTGGGTCAGTATTAACTACTATGGTCTTATAGTCCTGTTGTTCCTGTATTAACTACTGATCCTGGGTCAGTATTAACTACTATGGTCTTATAGTCCTGTTAATTCCTGTATTAACTACTGATCCTGGGTCAGTATTAACTACTATGGTCTTATAGTCCTGTTGTTCCTGTATTAACTACTGGTCCTGGGTCAGTATTAACTACTATGGTCTTATAGTCCTGTTAATTCCTGTATTAACTACTGATCCTGGGTCAGTATTAACTACTATGGTCTTATAGTCCTGTTGTTCCTGTATTAACTACTGATCCTGGGTCAGTATTAACTACTATGGTCTTATAGTCCTGTTAATTCCTGTATTAACTACTGATCCTGGGTCAGTATTAACTACTATGGTCTTATAGTCCTGTTGTTCCTGTATTAACTACTGATCCTGGGTCAGTATTAACTACTATGGTCTTATAGTCAATCAAATTCAAATTTATTTTTATATAGCCCTTCGTACATCAGCTGATATCTCAAAGTGCTGTACAGAAACCCAGCCTAAAACCCCAAACAGCAAGCAATGCAGGTGTAGAAGCAAGGTGACTAGGAAAAACTCCCTAGGAAAAACTCCCTAGAAAGGCCAAAAACCTAGGAAGAAACCTAGAGAGGAACCAGGCTATGAGGGGTGGCCAGTCCTCTTCTGGCTGTGCCAGGGTGTAGATTATAACAGAACATGGTCAAGATGTTAAAATGTTAAAATGTTCATAAATGACCAGCATGGTCAAATAATAATAATCATAGTAGTTGTCGAGGGTGCAACAAGCACGTCCGGTGAACAGGTCAGGGTTCCATAGCCGCAGGCAGAACAGTTGAAACTGGAGCAGCAGCACGGCCAGGTGGACTGGGGACAGCAAGGAGTCATCATACCAGGTAGTCCTGAGGCATGGTCCTAGGGCTCATGTCCTCCGAGAGAAAGACAGAAAGAGAGAAAGAGAGAATTAGAGAGAGCATATTTAAATTCACACAGGACACCGGATAAGACAAGAGAAATACTCCAGATGTAACAGACTGACCCTAGCCCCCCGACACAAACTACTGCAGCATAAATACTGGAGGCTGAGACAGGAGGGATCAGAAGACACTGTGGCCCCGTCCGATGATACCCCCGGACAGGGCCAAACAGGCAGGATATAACCCCACCCACTTTGCCAAAGCACAGCCCCCACACCACTAGAGGGATGTCTCCAACCACCAACTTACCGTCCTAAGACAAGGCCGAGTATAGCCCACAACGATCTCCGCCATGGCACAACCCAAGGGGGGGCGCCAACCCAGACAGGAAGACCACGTCAGTGACTCAACCCACTCAAGTGACGCACCCCTCCCATGGACGGCATGGAAGAACACCAGTAAGCCAGTGACTCAGCCCCTGTAAAAGGGTTAGAGGCAGAGAATCCCAGTGGAAATAGGGGAACCGGCAAGGCAGAGACAGCAAGGGCGGTTCGTTGCTCCAGCCTTTCCGTTCACCTTCACACTCCTGGGCCAGACTATACTTAATCATAGGACCTACTGAAGAGATAAGTCTTCAGTAAAGACTTAAAGGTTGAGACTGAGTCTGCGTCTCTCACATTGGTAGGCAGACCATTCCATAAAAATGGAGCTCTATAGGAGAAAGCCCTACCTCCAGCCGTTTGCTTAGAAATTCTAGGGACAATTAGGAGGCCTGCGTCTTGTGACCGTAGCGTACGTGTAGGTATGTACGGCAGGACCAAATCGGAAAGATAGGTAGGAGCAAGCCCATGTAATGCTTTGTAGGTTAGCAGTAAAACCTTGAAATCAGCCCTTGCCTTAACAGGAAGCCAGTGTAGGGAGACTAGCACTGGAGTAATATGATCACATTTTGTGGTTCTAGTCAGGATTCTAGCAGCCGTATTTAGCACTAACTGAAGTTTATTTAGTGCTTTATCCGGGTAGCCGGAAAGTAGAGCATTGCAGTAGTCCAGCCTAGAAGTAACAAAAGCATGGATTAATTTTTCTGCGTCATTTTTGGACAGAAAATTTCTGATTTTTGCAATGTTACGTAGATGGAAAAAAGCTGTCCTTGAAACAGTCTTGATATGTTCTTCAAAAGAGAGATCAGGGTCCAGAGTAACGCCGAGGTCTTTCACAGTTTTATTTGAGACGACTGTACAACCATCAAGATTAATTGTCAGATTCAACAGAAGATCTCTTTGTTTCTTGGGACCTAGAACAAGCATCTCTGTTTTGTCCGAGTTTAAAAGTAGAAAGTTTGCAGCCATCCACTTCTTTATGTCTGAAACACAGGCTTCTAGCGAGGGCAATTTTGGAGCTTCACCATGTTTCATTGAAATGTACAGCTGTGTGTCGTCCGCATAGCAGTGATATTTAACATTATGTTTTCGAATGACATCCCCAAGAGGTAAAATATATAGTGAAAACAATAGTGGTCCTAAAACGGAACCTTGAGAAACACCGAAATTTACAATTGATTTGTCAGAGGACAAACCATTCACAGAGACAAACTGATATCTTTCCGACAGATAAGATCTAAACCAGGCCAGAACTTGTCCATGTAGACCAATTTGGGTTTCCAATCTCTCCAAAAGAATGTGGTGATCGATGGTATCAAAAGCGGCACTAAGATCTAGGAGCACGAGGACAGATGCAGAGCCTCGGTCTGACGTCATTAAAAGGTCATTTACCACCTTCACAAGTGCAGTCTCAGTGCTATGATGGGGTCTAAAACCAGACTGAAGCGTTTCGTATACATTGTTTGTCTTCAGGAAGGCAGTGAGTTGCTGTGCAACAGCTTTTTCTAAAATTTTTGAGAGGAATGGAAGATTCGATATAGGCCGATAGTTTTTTATAATTTCTGGATCAAGATTCGGCTTTTTCAAGAGAGGCTTTATTACTGCCACTTTTAGTGAGCTTGGTACACATCCGCGGGATAGAGAGCCGTTTATTATGTTCAACATAGGAGGGCCAAGCACAGGAAGCAGCTCTTTCAGTAGTTTAGTTGGAATAGGGTCCAGTATGCAGCTTGAGGGTTTGGAGGCCATGATTATTTTCATCATTGTGTCAAGAGATATAGTACTAAAACACTTTAGTATCTCCCTTGATCCTAGGTCCTGGCAGAGTTGTGTAGACTCAGGACAATGGAGCTTTGGAGGAATACCCAGATTTAAAGAGGAGTCTGTAATTTGCTTTCTAATGATCATGATCTTTTCCTCAAAGAAGTTCATAAATTTATTACTGCTGAAGTGAAAGCCATCCTCCATTTGCGAATGCTGCTTTTTAGTTAGCTTTGCGACAGTATCAAAAAGACATTTCGGATTGTTCTTATTTTCCTCAATTAGGTTGGAAAAATAGGATGATCGAGCAGCAGTGAGGGCTCTTCGATACTGCACGGTACTGTCTTTCCAAGCTAGTCGGAAGACTTCCAGTTTGGTGTGGCGCCATTTTCGTTCCAATTTTCTGGAAGCTTGCTTCAGAGCTCGTGTATTTTCTGTATACCAGGGAGCTAGTTTCTTATGACAGATGTTTTTAGTTTTTAGGGGTGCAACTGCATCTAGGGTATTGCGCAAGATTAAATTGAGTTCCTCGGTTAGGTGGTTAACTGATTTTTGTCCTCTGACGTCCTTGGGTAGGCAGAGGCAGTCTGGAAGGGCATCAAGGAATCTTTGGGTTGTCCGAGAATTTATAGCACGACTTTTAATGCTCCTTGGTTGGGGTCTGAGCAGATTATTTGTTGCAATTGCAAACGTAATAAAATGGTGGTCCGATAGTCCAGGATTATGAGGAAAAACATTAAGATCCACAACATTTATTCCATGGGACAAAACTAGGTCCAGAGTATGCCTGTGGCAGTGAGTAGGTCCAGAGACATGTTGGACAAAACCCACTGAGTCGATGATGGCTCCGAAAGCCTTTTGGAGTGGGTCTGTGGACTTTTCCATGTGAATGTTAAAGTCACCAAAAATTAGAATATTATCTGCTATGACTACAAGATCCGATAGGAATTCAGGGAACTCAGTGAGGAACACTGCATATGACCCAGGAGGCCTGTAAACAGTAGCTATAAAAAGTGAGTGAGTAGCTGCATAGATTTCATGACTAGAAGCTCAAAAGACGAAAACTTCATTGTTTTTTTTTTGTAAATTGAAATTTGCTATCGTAAATGTTAGCAACACCTCCGCCTTTGCCGGATGCACGGGGGGTATGGTCACTAGTGTAACCTGGGGGTGAGGCCTCATTTAACACAGTAAATTCATCAGGCTTAAGCCATGTTTCAGTCAGGCCAATCACATCAAGATTATTATCAGTGATTAGTTCATTGACTATAACTGCCTTGGAAGTGAGGGATCTAATATTAAGTAACCCAATTTTGAGATGTGAGGTATCACAATCAATTTCAATAATGGCAGGAATGGAGGAGGTCTTTATACTAGTGAGATTGCTAAAGCGAACACCGCCATTTTTAATTTTGCCCAACCTAGATCGAGGCACAGACACGGTCTCAATGGGGAAAGCTGAGCTGACTACGCTGACTGTGCTAGTGGCAGACTCCACTAAGCTGGCAGGCTGGCTAACAGCCTGCTGCCTGGCCTGCACCCTATTTCATTGTGGAGCTTGAGGAGTTAGAGCCCTGTCTATGTTCGTAGATAAGATGAGAGCACCCCTCCAGCTAGGATGGAGTCCGTCACTCCTCAACAGGCCAGGCTTGGTCCTGTTTGTGGGTGAGCCCCAGAAAGAGGGCCAATTATCTACAAATTCTATCTTTTGGGAGGGGCAGAAAACAGTTTTCAACCAGCGATTGAGTTGTGAGACTGCTGTAGAGCTCATCACTCCCCCTAACTGGGAGGGGGCCAGAGACATTTAATCGATGCCGACACATCTTTCTAGCTGATTTACACGCTGAAGCTATGTTGCGCTTGGTGACCTCTGACTGTTTCATCCTAACATCGTTGGTGCCGACGTGGATAACAATATCTCTATACTCTCTACACTCGCCAGTTTTAGCTTTAGCCAGCACCGTCTTTAGATTAGCCTTAACGTCGGTAGCCCTGCCCCCTGGTAAACAGTGTATGATCGCTGGATGATTCGTTTTAAGTCTAATACTGCGGGTAATGGAGTCGCCAATGACTAGGGTTTTCAATTTGTCAGAGCTAATGGTGGGAGCCGTCGGCGTCTCAGACCCCACAACGGGAGGAGTAGAGACCAGAGAAGTCTCGGCCTCCGACTCCGACTCGCTTAATGGGGAGAACCGGTTGAAAGTTTCTGTCGGCTGAATAAGCGACACTGGTTGAGCATTCCTACAGCGTTTCCCTCCAGAAGCCATGAGAAAGTTGTCCGGCTGCGGGGACCGTGCGAGGGGGTTTATACTAACGTTACTATCTGTACTTACTGGTGGCACAGACGCTGTTTCATCCTTTCCTACACTGAAATTACCCTTGCTAACGATCGCGTCTGAAGCTGGGCTTGCAGCACAGCTATCCTTGCCGTAAGGCGATCGTTCTCCTGTATATTATAAGTACAACGACTGCAATTAGAAGGCATCATGTTAATGTTACTTAGCTTCGGCTGTTTGAAGTCCTGACGAACCATGTCCAGATAAAACCTCCGGGGTGAAAAAGTTGAATGAAAAAATTTGAGTGAGGGAAAAAGTAAAAATATACGGTAATGAAAAAGTAAAAAACCGTCAGGTAGCAAAGTAAGATCGGCAACAAAACGCACAGCAGCGTAAACAAGTCTTGTTGTTCCTGTATTAACTACTGATCCTGGGTCAGTATTAACTACTATGGTCTTATAGTCCTGTTGTTCCTGTATTAACTACTGATCCTGGGTCAGTATTAACTACTATGGTCTTATAGTCCTGTTGTTCCTGTATTAACTACTGGTCCTGGGTCTGTTGTCTTCCTCTTAACTTTGTACTATGGCTTTGTGGTTAACTGCCAGTCTGATACAGGACCAGTTATCGAGGGGCAGACTACTATATCATCATATCTAAGCCAATTTGACACAAATCTCGATGAAAATTTGCAAATCAAATCAAATCAAATGTATTTATAAAGCCCTTCTTACATCAGCTGATATCTCAAAGTGCTGTACAGAAACCCAGCCTAAAACCTCAAACAGCAAGCAATGCAGGTGTAGAAGCACGGTGGCTAGGAAAAACTCCCTAGAAAGGCCCAGAACCTAGGAAGAAACCTAGAGAGGAACCAGGATTTGAGGGGTGGCCAGTCCTCTTCTGGCTGTGCCGGGTGGAGATTATAACAGAACATGGCCAAGATGTTCAAATCAACTTGATTAGGAGTTACACAACACACTCCCCGCATCTCGCCAATGAGTCTTCCTGCCAGTATGAAATATTTTGTATTGTAGATATGTAGTGGTGTAATAATGTTATATGATGTACTGTTTTATATTTTGTTTAATATGTAAGTTTATATGTAAGTGCCTTAATCTGTTAGGCAAGGGGGCAGTATTTTCACGTACGGATGAAAAGCGTGTCCAAAGTAAACTGCCTGCTACTCAGGCCCAGAAGCTAAGATATGCATAGTATTAGTAGATTTGGATAGAAAACACTCTGAAGTTTCTAAAATGATGTCTGTGAGTATAACAGAACTCATACGGCAGGCAAAAACCTGAGAAAAATCCAACCAGGAAGTGGGAAATCAAAGGTTTGTAGTTTTTCAAGTGATTGCCTATCCAATATACTGTGTCTATGGGGTCAGATTGCACTTCCTAAGGCTTCCACTAGATGTCAACAGTCTTTAGAACGTTGTTTCAAGCTTCTATTGTGAAGGGGGAGAGAATAAGACCACTCTAAGCAGACGGCTCAGCTGAGTTGTTTATCGCGCGTGGACGTGAAGTGCGAGCTCCATTCACTTTCCTTTCTAATGACAACGGAATTGTCCGGTTGGAATATTATTGAAGATTTATGATAAAAACATCCTAAAGATTGATTCTATACGTCTTTTGATGTGTTTCTACGAACTGTAATGGAACTTTTTTGTCTTTTCGTCTGGACGTAGTGCCCGCGCTTTGCGCATTTGAATTAGTGAACTAAACGCACAAACAAAAAGGAGGTATTTGGACATAAATGATGGACTTTATCGAAACAAAACGAACATTTATTGTGGAACTGGGATTCCTGGGTGTGCATTCCGATGAAGATCATCAAAGGTAAGTGAATATTTATAACGCTATTTCTGACTTTTATTGACTCCACAACATGGCGGGTATCTGTATGGCTTGTTTTGGTGGCTGAGCGCTGTACTCAGATTATCTCATGGTGTGCTTTCACCGTAAAGCTTTTTTGAAATCTGACAGAGCGGTTGCATTAAGGAGAAGTTTATCTATAATCCTATGTATAGCACTTGTATCTTTCATCAAAGTTTATGATGAGTATTTCTGTAAATTGATGTGGCTCTCTGCAAAATCACCGGATGTTTTGGAGGCAAAACATTACTGAACATAACGCGCCAATGTAAACTGAGATTTTTGGATATAAATATGAACTTTATCGAACAAAACATACATGTATTGTGTAACATGAGGTCCTATGAGTGTCATCTGATGAAGATCATCAAAGGTTAGTGATTCATTTTATCTCTATTTCTGCTTTTTGTGACTCCTCTCTTTGGCTGGAAAATGGCTGTGTTTTTTTGTGACTAGGCGCTGACCTAACATAATCACAAGGTATGCTTTCGCCATAAAGCCTTTTTGAAATCGGACACTGTGGTTGAATTACCATGAAGTTTATTTTTAAAATGGTGTATAATACTTGTATGTTTGAGGAATTTTAATTATGAGATTACTGTTGTTTGAATTTGGCGCCCTGCAATTTCACTGGCTGGTGTCAAATCGATCCCATTAACGGGATTTGAGCCAAAAGAAGTTAATGTGTTTGAACCCCAAAAAGAGTAGCTGCTGCCTTGGCAACAGGAACTAATGGGGATCCATAATAAACCCCAGGAAGAGTAGCTGCTGCCTTGGCAGGAACTAATGGGGATCCATAATAAACCCCAGGAAGAGTAGCTGCTGCCTTGGCAGGAACTAATGGGGATCCATAATAAACCCCAGGAAGAGTAGCTGCTGCCTTGGCAGGAACTAATGGGGATCCATAATAAACCCCAGGAAGAGTAGCTGCTGTCTTGGCAGGAACTAATGGGGATCAATAATAAACCCCAGGAAGAGTAGCTGCTGCCTTGGCAGGAATTAACGGGGATCTGTAACAATTATCCATTATTTGCCATTCCTTTTGCCTCATCCCGCTCAACAAGACAATGTTTCAATTCCTCATCAATCCACAGGGATTTAACAGTTTTTACAGTCATTTTCTTAATGGGTGCTTATTAGTAACTGGAATAAGCATTTTCATAACTGTGTCAAGTGCAGCGCCTGGTTGCTCCTCATTACACAACACAGACCAGCAAATATTCTTACTATCATCAACATAGGAATCGCTAAAAAACGTATTGTATGACCTCTTATACTCTATATTAGGCCCAGCCTTTGGAACTTTGGTTTTCCTAGATATGGATACTATATTGAGATCACTACATCCTATGGATCTGTACATTTCTTTAAAGCACATTTCTGCAGCGTTAGTAAAGATGTGATCGATACATGTTGATGATTTAATTCCTGTGCCGTTTGTAACTACCCTGGTAGGTTGATTAATAACCTGAACCAGGTTACAGGCACTGGTTACAGTTTGAAGCTTTCTCTTGAGAGGGCAGCTTGATGAAAGCCAGTCAATATTGAAATCACCCAGAAAATGTACCTCTCTGTTGATATCACATACATTATCAAGCATTTCACACATTATCCAGATACTGACTGTTAGCACTTGGTGGTCAATAGCAGCTTCCCACCAGAATGGGCTGCTCCCTCTGCTGTTTCCTGAAGTCCACGATCATCTCCTTTGTTTTGTTGACATTGAGTGAGAGGTTGTTTTCCTGACACCACACTCCGAGGGCCCTCACCTCCTCCCTGTAGGCCGTCTCGTTGTTGTTGGTAATCAAGCCTACAACTGTAGTGTCGTCTGCAAACTTGGGTTAGGGTTAGGGTTCTCAGGAAAAAAAAGTGCAAATCCAAAACAACACATTACTAAGTACCACTCTCCATATTTGTAAGCACATTCGCAAACGCTTTTTCAGTTCTGCCCACAAATGTTCTATAGGGTTGAGGTCAGGGCTTTGTGATGGCCACTCCAATACCTTGACTTTGTTGTCTTTAAGCCATTTTGCCACAACTTTGAAAGTATGCTTGGGGTCATTGTCCATTTGGAAGACCCATTTGCCACCAAGCTTTAACTTCCTGACTGATGTCTTGAGATGTTGCTTCAATATATCCACATAATTTTCCTGCCTCATGATGCCATCTATTTTGTGAAGTGCACCAGTCCCTCCTGCAGCAAAGCACCCCCACAGAACATGATGCTGCCACCCCTGTGCTTCATGGTTGGGATGGTGTTCTTCGGCTTGCAAGCCTCCCCCTTTTCCCTCCAAACATAACAATGGTCATTATGGCCAAACAGTTCTATTTTTGTTTCATCAGACCAGAGGACATTTCTCAAAAAGTACGATCTCTGTCCCCATGTGCAGTTGCAAACCGTAGTCTGGCTTTTTATGGCGGTTTTGGAGCAGTGGCTTCTTCCTTGCTGAGCGGCCTTTCAGGTTATGTCGATATAGGACTTGTTTTACTGTGGATATAGATATTTTGTACCTGTTTCCTCTAGCATCTTCACAAGGTCCTTTGCTGTTGTTCTGGGATTGATTTGCACTTTTCGCACCAAGGTACGTTCATCTCTAGGAGACAGAACGTGTCTCCTTCCTGAGCGGTATGACGGCTGCGTGGTCCTATGGTGTTTATACTTGCGTACTATTGTTTGTACAGATGAACGTGGTACCTTCAGGCGTTTGGAAATTGCTCCCAAGGATGAACCAGACTTGTGGAGGTCTACAATTTTTTTCTGAGGTCTTGGCTGATTTCTTTTGATTGTCCCATGATGTCAAGCAAAGTGGCACTGAGTTGGAAGGTAGGCCTTGAAACACATCCACAGGTACACCTCCAATTGACTCAAATTATGTAAATTAGCCTATCAGAAGCTTCTAAAGCCATGACATAATTTTCTGGAATTTTCCAAGCTGTTTAAAGGAGTGGTTGAAAGACGAGTTTTAATAATGACTCAAACCTAAGTGTATGTAAACTTCCGACTTCAACTGTAAATTCTGAGCACCAATCAGCTTACACCACTGCACACCCACCCCTCGTTACTATGACAACTAGTGTAGCCTTGTCAGAAAATGACTGCTGTCTGAACACACACACACACACACACACACACACACACACACACACCACACACACACACACACACACACACACACACACACACACACACACACACACACACACACACACACACACACACACACACACACACACACACACACACACATCTGATTTGGTCAGTTTTAACATGCTGTTTGGACAATCAGTAGTCAAAAACGGAAAACAAAACTGATTTGAACATTAAGGTCTGCAGTGAACAAGGCTTTAGAGACTTAACCAGAAAATTTGATATTTCTGTATTTCATTTCCATTTCCATTTGCTAAGATTTCTAATAAACACGTTTTCACTTTGTCATTATGGGGTATTGTGATGTCATTATGGGGTATTGTGATGTCATTATGGGGTTTTGTGATGTCATTATGGGGTTTTGTGATGTCATTATGGGGTATTGTGATGTCATTATAGGCTATTGTGTGTAGATTGGTGAGATTTAAAAAAAATATTTAATCAATTTTGAATTCAGGCTGTAAGCTGACTAAATGTGCAATAAGATTAGGGGTATGATTACTTTCTGAAGACACTGTTTGTGTATAAATAGATACAGTGGCAGTCCTACGTTTGGACACCTACTCATTCAAGGGTTTTTCTTTATTTTTTACTATTTTCTACATTGTAGAATAGTAGTGAAGACATCAAAACTATGAAATAACACATAGGGAATCATGTAGTAACCAAAAAAAGTGTTAAACAAATCTAAATATTATTTTATATTTGAGATTCTTCAAAGTAGCCACCCTTTGCCTTGATGACAGCTTTGCACGCTCTTGACATTCTCTCAACCAGATTCATGTGGAATGCTTTTCCAACAGTCTTGAAGGAGTTCCCACATATGCTGCTGCTACTACAGTCCAGTGGATGAATGAGTGAATGAATGAAGAAATGAATGAATGACAGACTAGGTAGTAGTAGCACCATTAACACTGCTGCTTCTACTACTACAGTCCAGTGAATGAATGAATAAGTTAATGAATGAATACGTTAATGAATGAATACGTGAATGAATGAATAAGTTAATGAATGAATAAGTGAATGAATGAATAAGTTAATGAATGAATAAGTGAATTAATTAATAAGTTAAATAATGAATAAGTGAATGAATGAATACGTTAATGAATGAATACGTTAATGAATGAATAAGTTAATGAATGAATAAGTGAATGAATAAATAAGTGAATGAATGACAGTCTAGGTAGTAGCAGAACCCTTAGCATGGTGTTTGTCACACTATAACTACTGTTTCTGCTTTAAAATGGATTGAGTTACTAATCGACTATTATGGGATGCCTTCATCCTAGAATGAGGAGCGAAATATTATCCCCGAAATTAGATCTTTGAACAAATTAGATAAAAGGTAGTCTATCTGTATTTTCCTATTTCAAAGCACCTCGCCAATTATAGGAACAGGAAATATGCTGGTAACTTAATCAAATGGAGGGAGATTGGAACTGAACCTGCATCTCAAATGGCGATTCCTTTCATAATGCACTACTTACGACCAGAGCCGTCTGTCTGTCTGTCTGTCTGTCTGTCTGTCTGTCTGTCTGTCTGTCTGTCTGTCTGTCTGTCTGTCTGTCTGTCTGTCTGTCTGTCTGTCTGTCTGTCTGTCTGTCTGTCTGTCTGTCTGTCTGTCCTGTCTGTCTGCCTGCCTGTCCAGTGCTGCATTATTTATGTAGCTATCCTGTCTGGGCCCTGATGGAAGGTAGTGCACTATATGGACAATAAGATGCTATTTGGGATGCATGTCAGTATCTGTCCATTGATCTGCTGCAGCCAGGAGGTATTGAATAACAGAGGAGATTTAACTGTCTGTCTGTCTGTCTGTCTGTCTGTCTGTCTGTCTGTCTGTCTGTCTGTCTGTCTGTCTGTCTGTCTGTCTGTCTGTCTGTCTGTCTGTCTGTCTGTCTGTCTGTCTGTCTGTCTGTCTGTCTGTCTGTCTGTCTGTCTGTCTGTCTGTCTGTCTGTCTGTCTGTCTGTCTGTGTCTTTCTTCTGCCTGCAAGCCGGGCTAAAACTATGAGAGGACACCATAGAGATGAGTCTAGATGAACATAGATCTATGAGAGGACACCATAGAGATGAGTCTAGATGAACATAGATCTATGAGAGGACACCATAGAGATGAGTCTAGATGAACATAGATCTATGAGAGGACACCATAGAGATGAGTCTAGATGAACATAGATCTATGAGAGGAGACCATAGAGATGAGTCTAGATGAACATAGATCTATGAGAGGAGACCATAGAGATGAGTCTAGATGAACATAGATCTATGAGAGGAGACCATAGAGATGAGTCTAGATGAACATAGATCTATGAGAGGAGACCATAGAGATGAGTCTAGATGGACATAGATCTATGAGAGCAGACCATAGAGATGAGTCTAGATGAACATAGATCTATGAGAGGACACCATAGAGATGCGTCTAGATGAACATAGATCTATGAGAGGAGACCATAGAGATGAGTCTAGATACTATATTTATATAACCATTTCCCGACTGGCTGACTGGCTGGCTGGCTAGCAGGATAAGGTTTGCAGAGCCCTTGGTATAGTCACTAAAGCTAACAGCCCTACCCGGCTGCTCACACATACAGCATATGTTGACCCTGGCCACCGAGGTTCAATCCCTGTGTCCACCCTTCATCCATCCCCCCCTCTATTTATGTCTAAATAAAACATCAAGCTGACTAGGGAATTCCACCTTCCTGGCAACATGGAAAACCGGTCGATTAGTCTCTTCTGGCGATTTTGTTGTTCTGGTTGAGTGAGGGCAGAGAGAAAGAAGGGGGAGAGAAAGAGGGAGGAGGGCAGAGAGAGAGAAGGGTGAAGAGAAAGAGGGAGGAGGGCAGAGAGAAAGAAGGGTGAAGAGAAAGAGGGGGGAGGGCAGAGAGAAAGAAGGGGGAAGAGAAAGAGGGAGGAGGGCAGAGAGAAAGAAGGGGGAAGAGAAAGAGGGGGGAGGGCAGAGAGAAAGAAGGGGGAAGAGAAAGAGGGGGGAGGGCAGAGAGAGAGAAGGGGGAAGAGAAAGAGGGGGGAGGGCAGAGAGAGAGAAGGGGGAAGAGAAAGAGGGAGGAGGGCAGAGAGAGAGAAGGGGGAAGAGAAAGAGGGGGGAGGGCAGAGAAGGGGAAGAGAAAGAGGGAGGAGGGCAGAGAGAGAGAGAGAGAGAGAGAGAGAGAGAGAGAGAGAGAGAGAGAGAGAGAGAGAGAGAGGCACATTTCAGACATGGAATGCAACACAATTTGCCTCACAGGAAAAAAGAAATACAAACAATGAAAATAAAAACTGAAATATTTACTACACAACATAAGAGGATAAAAAAAAACTAAACAATAACAATTTAAAACTGAAAGACTAAGAAGGTATTTTATGTTCTCTTTTAAATACGTCCACAGTTTCAGCCCCCATCAGGTTCTCTGGCAGGCTGTTCCAGAGGCTGGGGGCATAGTAACTAAAGGCTGGGGGCCCATAGTAACTAAAGGCTGGGGGCCCATAGTAACTAAAGGCTGGGGGCCCATAGTAACTAAAGGCTGGGGGCCCATAGTAACTAATGGCTGGGGGCCCATAGTAACTAAAGGCTGGCGGCCCATAGTAACTAAAGGCTGGGGACCCATAGTAACTAAAGACTGGGGGCCCATAGTAACTAAAGGCTGGGGGCCCATAGTAACTAAAGGCTGGGGGCCATAGTAACTAAAGGCTGGGGGCCCATAGTAACTAAAGGCTGGGGGCCTATAGTAACTAAAGGCTGGGGGCATAGTAACTAAAGGCTGGGGGCATAGTAACTAAAGGCTGGGGGCCCATAGTAACTAAAGGCTGGGGGCCCATAGTAACTAAAGGCTGGCGGCCCATAGTAACTAAAGGCTGGGGACCCATAGTAACTAAAGGCTGGGGGCCCATAGTAACTAAAGGCTGGGGCATAGTAACTAAAGGCTGGGGGCATAGTAACTAAAGGCTGGGGGCATAGTAACTAAAGGCTGGGGGCATAGTAACTAAAGGCTGGGGGCCCATAGTAACTAAAGGCTGGGGGCCATAGTAACTAAAGGCTGGGGGCCCATAGTAACTAAAGGCTGGGGGCCCATAGTAACTAAAGGCTGGGGGCCCATAGTAACTAAAGGCTGGGGGCATAGTAACTAAAGGCTGGGGGCCCATAGTAACTAAAGGCTGGGGGCCCATAGTAACTAAAGGCTGGGGGCATAGTAACTAAAGGCTGGGGGCCCATAGTAACTAAAGGCTGGGGGCATAGTAACTAAAGGCTGGGGGCCCATAGTAACTAAAGGCTGGGGGCCCATAGTAACTAAAGGCTGGGGGCCCATAGTAACTAAAGGCTGGGGCCCATAGTAACTAATGGCTGGGGGCATAGTAACTAAAGGCTGGGGGCCTATAGTAACTAAAGGCTGGGGGCATAGTAACTAAAGGCTGGGGGCATAGTAACTAAAGGCTGGGGGCCCATAGTAACTAAAGGCTGGGGGCCCATAGTAACTAAAGGCTGGCGGCCCATAGTAACTAAAGGCTGGGGACCCATAGTAACTAAAGGCTGGGGGCCCATAGTAACTAAAGGCTGGGGCATAGTAACTAAAGGCTGGGGGCATAGTAACTAAAGGCTGGGGGCCCATAGTAACTAAAGGCTGGGGGCCCATAGTAACTAAAGGCTGGGGGCATAGTAACTAAAGGCTGGGGGCCCATAGTAACTAAAGGCTGGGGGCATAGTAACTAAAGGCTGGGGGCCCATAGTAACTAAAGGCTGGGGGCCCATAGTAACTAAAGGCTGGGGGCCCATAGTAACTAAAGGCTGGGGCCCATAGTAACTAATGGCTGGGGGCATAGTAACTAAAGGCTGGGGGCCCATAGTAACTAAAGGCTGGGGGCCCATAGTAACTAAAGGCTGGGGGCCCATAGTAACTAAAGGCTGGGGCCCATAGTAACTAATGGCTGGGGGCCCATAGTAACTAAAGGCTGGGGGCCCATAGTAACTAATGGCTGGGGGCCCATAGTAACTAAAGGCTGGGGCCCATAGTAACTAATGGCTGGGGGCCCATAGTAACTAAAGGCTGGGGGCCCATACTAACTAAAGGCTGGGGGCCCATAGTAACTAAAGAATGGGGCCCATAGTAACTAAAGGCTGGGGGCATAGTAACTAAAGGCTGGGGGCATAGTAACTAAAGGCTGGGGGCATAGTAACTAAAGGCTGGGGGCATAGTAACTAAAGGCTGGGGCCATAGTAACTAAAGGCTGGGGGCCCATAGTAACTAAAGGCTGGGGGCATAGTAACTAAAGGCTGGGGCCATAGTAACTAAAGGCTGGGGGCATAGTAACTAAAGGCTGGGGCCACAGTAACTAAAGGCTGGGGCCATATAGTAACTAAAGGCTGGGGCCATATAGTAACTAAAGGCTGGGGGCCCATAGTAACTAAAGGCTGGGGGCCCATAGTAACTAAAGGCTGGGGCCATAGTAACTAAAGGCTGGGGGCCCATAGTAACTAAAGGCTGGGGGCCCATAGTAACTAAAGGCTGGGGGCCCATAGTAACTAAAGGCTGGGGAGCCATAGTAACTAAAGGCTGGGGGCATAGTAACTAAAGGCTGGGGGCATAGTAACTAAAGTCTGGGGGCATAGTAACTAAAGGCTGGGGGCCCACAGTAACTAAAGGCTAAGGGGCATAGTAACTAAAGGCTGGGAGAATAGTAACTAAAGGCTGGGGGCACATAGTAACTAAAGACTGGGGGCATAGTAACTAAAGGCTGGGGGCACAGTAACTAAAGGCTGGGGGCCCATAGTAACTACAGGCTGGGGGCATAGTAACTAAAGGCTGGGGGCACAGTAACTAAAGGCTGGGGGCCCATAGTAACTAAAGGCTGGGGGCATAGTAACTAAAGGCTGGGGGCCTATAGTAACTAAAGGCTGGGGGCATAGTAACTAAAGGCTGGGGGCATAGTAACTAATGGCTGGGGGCCCATAGTAACTAAAGGCTGGGGGCCCATACTAACTAAAGGCTGGGGGCCCATAGTAACTAAAGAATGGGGCCCATAGTAACTAAAGGCTGGGGGCATAGTAACTAAAGGCTGGGGGCATAGTAACTAAAGGCTGGGGGCATAGTAACTAAAGGCTGGGGGCATAGTAACTAAAGGCTGGGGCCATAGTAACTAAAGGCTGGGGGCCCATAGTAACTAAAGGCTGGGGGCATAGTAACTAAAGGCTGGGGCCATAGTAACTAAAGGCTGGGGGCATAGTAACTAAAGGCTGGGGCCACAGTAACTAAAGGCTGGGGCCATATAGTAACTAAAGGCTGGGGGCCCATAGTAACTAAAGGCTGGGGGCCCATAGTAACTAAAGGCTGGGGCCATAGTAACTAAAGGCTGGGGGCCCATAGTAACTAAAGGCTGGGGGCCCATAGTAACTAAAGGCTGGGGGCCCATAGTAACTAAAGGCTGGGGAGCCATAGTAACTAAAGGCTGGGGGCATAGTAACTAAAGGCTGGGGGCATAGTAACTAAAGTCTGGGGGCATAGTAACTAAAGGCTGGGGGCCCACAGTAACTAAAGGCTAAGGGGCATAGTAACTAAAGGCTGGGAGAATAGTAACTAAAGGCTGGGGGCACATAGTAACTAAAGACTGGGGGCATAGTAACTAAAGGCTGGGGGCACAGTAACTAAAGGCTGGGGGCCCATAGTAACTACAGGCTGGGGGCATAGTAACTAAAGGCTGGGGGCACAGTAACTAAAGGCTGGGGGCCCATAGTAACTAAAGGCTGGGGGCATAGTAACTAAAGGCTGGGGGCCTATAGTAACTAAAGGCTGGGGGCATAGTAACTAAAGGCTGGGGGCATAGTAACTAAAGGCTGGGGGCCCATAGTAACTAAAGGCTGGGGGCATAGTAACTAAAGGCTGGGGGCCCATAGTAACTAAAGGCTGGGGGCATAGTAACTAAAGGCTGGGGGCCCATAGTAACTAAAGGCTGGGGGCCCATAGTAACTAAAGGCTGGGGGCCATAGTAACTAAAGGCTGGGGGCCCATAGTAACTAAAGGCTGGGGGCCCATAGTAACTAAAGGCTGGGGCCATAGTAACCAGAGGCTGGGGGCCCATAGTAACTAAAGGCTGGGGGCCCATAGTAACTAAAGGCTGGGGGCATAGTAACTAAAGGCTGGGGGCATAGTAACTAAAGGCTGGGGCCATAGTAACTAAAGGCTGGGGGCATAGTAACTAAAGACAGGGGGCCCATAGTAACTAAAGGCTGGGGGTATAGTAACTAAAGGCTGGGGGCCCATAGTAACTAAAGGCTGGGGGCATAGTAACTAAAGACTGGGGGCATAGTAACTAAAGGCTGGGGGCCCATAGTAACTAAAGGCTGGGGGCATAGTAACTAAAGGCTGGGCGCATAGTAACTAAAGGCTGGGGGCCCATAGTAACTAAAGGCTGTGGGCCCATAGTAACTAAAGGCTGGGGGCCCATAGTAACTAAAGGCTGGGGGCCCATAGTAACTAAAGGCTGGGGGCCATAGTAACTAAAGACTGGGGGCCCATAGTAACTAAAGGCTGGGGGCATAGTAACTAAAGGCTGGGGGCATAGTAACTAAAGGCTGGGGGCCCATAGTAACTAAAGGCTGGGGGCCCATAGTAACTAAAGGCTGGGGGCATAGTAACTAAAGGCTGGGGGCATAGTAACTAAAGGCTGGGGGCCCATAGTAACTAAAGGCTGGTGGCCCATAGTAACTAAAGGCTGGGGGCATAGTAACTAAAGGCTGGGGGCATAGTAACTAAAGGCTGGGGCCATAGTAACTAAAGGCTGGGGGCCCATAGTAACTAAAGACTGGGGCCATAGTAACTAAAGACAGGGGGCCCATAGTAACTAAAGGCTGGGGGCCCATAGTAACTAAAGGCTGGGGGCATAGTAACTAAAGAATGGGGGCATAGTAACTAAAGGCTGGGGGCCCATAGTAACTAAAGGCTGGGGGCCATAGTAACTAAAGGCTGGGGGCCCATAGTAACTAAAGGCTGGGGGCCCATAGTAACTAAAGGATGGGGGCATAGTAACTAAAGGCTGGGGGCCCATAGTAACTAAAGGCTGGGGGCCCATAGTAACTAAAGGCTGGGGGCATAGTAACTAAAGGCTGGGGGCATAGTAACTAAAGGCTGGGGCCATAGTAACTAAAGGCTGGGGGCATAGTAACTTAAGACAGGGGGCCCATAGTAACTAAAGGCTGGGGGTATAGTAACTAAAGGCTGGGGGCATAGTAACTAAAGGCTGGGGGCATAGTAACTAAAGGCTGGGGCCATAGTAACTAAAGGCTGGGGGCCCATAGTAACTAAAGGCTGGGGGCCCATAGTAACTAAAGGCTGGGGGCATAGTAACTAAAGGCTGGGGGCATAGTAACTAAAGGCTGGGGGCCCATAGTAACTAAAGGCTGGGGGCCCATAGTAACTAAAGGCTGGGGGCATAGTAACTAAAGGCTGGGGGCATAGTAACTAAAGGCTGGGGCCATAGTAACTAAAGGCTGGGGGCCCATAGTAACTAAAGACTGGGGCCATAGTAACTAAAGACAGGGGGCCCATAGTAACTAAAGGCTGGGGGTATAGTAACTAAAGGCTGGGGGCATAGTAACTAAAGGCTGGGGAAATATTAACTAAAGGCTGGGGCCATAGTAACTAAAGGCTGGGGCCCATAGTAACTAAAGGCTGGGGGCATAGTAACTAAAGGCTGGGGGCCAATAGTAACTAAAGGCTAGGGGCCCATAGTAACTAAAGCCTGGTGGCCCATAGTAACTAAAGGCTTGGGGCCCATAGTAACTAAAGGCTGGGGGCATAGTAACTAAAGGCTGGGGTTATAGTAACTAAAGTCTGGGGGCATAGTAACTAAAGGCTGGGGGCATAGTAACTAAAGGCTGGGGGCCCATAGTAACTAAAGGCTGGGGGCATAGTAACTAAAGGCTGGGGGCATAGTAACTAAAGGCTGGGGGCCCATAGTAACTAAAGGCTGGGGGGCCATAGTAACTAAAGGCTGGGGGCCCATAGTAACTAAAGGCTGGGGGCCATAGTAACTAAAGGCTGGGGGCCCATAGTAACTAAAGGCTGGGGGCATAGTAACTAAAGGCTGGGGGCATAGTAACTAAAGGCTGGGGGCCCATAGTAACTAAAGGCTGGGGGCATAGTAACTAAAGGCTGGGCGCATAGTAACTAAAGGCTAAGGGGCATAGTAACTAAAGGCTGGGAGAATAGTAACTAAAGGCTGGGGGCACATAGTAACTAAAGACTGGGGGCATAGTAACTAAAGGCTGGGGGCACAGTAACTAAAGGCTGGGGGCCCATAGTAACTACAGGCTGGGGGCATAGTAACTAAAGGCTGGGGGCACAGTAACTAAAGGCTGGGGGCCCATAGTAACTAAAGGCTGGGGGCATAGTAACTAAAGGCTGGGGGCCTATAGTAACTAAAGGCTGGGGGCATAGTAACTAAAGGCTGGGGGCATAGTAACTAAAGGCTGGGGGCCCATAGTAACTAAAGGCTGGGGGCATAGTAACTAAAGGCTGGGGGCCCATAGTAACTAAAGGCTGGGGGCATAGTAACTAAAGGCTGGGGGCCCATAGTAACTAAAGGCTGGGGGCCCATAGTAACTAAAGGCTGGGGGCCATAGTAACTAAAGGCTGGGGGCCCATAGTAACTAAAGGCTGGGGGCCCATAGTAACTAAAGGCTGGGGCCATAGTAACTAAAGGCTGGGGGCCCATAGTAACTAAAGGCTGGGGGCCCATAGTAACTAAAGGCTGGGGGCATAGTAACTAAAGACTGGGGGCATAGTAACTAAAGGCTGGGGCCATAGTAACTAAAGGCTGGGGGCATAGTAACTAAAGACAGGGGGCCCATAGTAACTAAAGGCTGGGGGTATAGTAACTAAAGGCTGGGGGCCCATAGTAACTAAAGGCTGGGGGCATAGTAACTAAAGACTGGGGGCATAGTAACTAAAGGCTGGGGGCCCATAGTAACTAAAGGCTGGGGGCATAGTAACTAAAGGCTGGGCGCATAGTAACTAAAGGCTGGGGGCCCATAGTAACTAAAGGCTGTGGGCCCATAGTAACTAAAGGCTGGGGGCCCATAGTAACTAAAGGCTGGGGGCCCATAGTAACTAAAGGCTGGGGGCCATAGTAACTAAAGACTGGGGGCCCATAGTAACTAAAGGCTGGGGGCATAGTAACTAAAGGCTGGGGGCATAGTAACTAAAGGGTTGGGGCCCATAGTAACTAAAGGCTGGGGGCCCATAGTAACTAAAGGCTGGGGGCATAGTAACTAAAGGCTGGGGGCATAGTAACTAAAGGCTGGGGGCCCATAGTAACTAAAGGCTGGTGGCCCATAGTAACTAAAGGCTGGGGGCATAGTAACTAAAGGCTGGGGGCATAGTAACTAAAGGCTGGGGCCATAGTAACTAAAAGCTGGGGGCCCATAGTAACTAAAGACTGGGGCCATAGTAACTAAAGACAGGGGGCCCATAGTAACTAAAGGCTGGGGGCCCATAGTAACTAAAGGCTGGGGGCATAGTAACTAAAGAATGGGGGCATAGTAACTAAAGGGTGGGGGCCCATAGTAACTAAAGGCTGGGGGCCCGTAGTAACTAAAGGCTGGGGGCTCATAATAACTAAAGGCTGGGGGCCCATAGTAACTAAAGGCTGGGGGCCATAGTAACTAAAGGCTGGGGGCCCATAGTAACTAAAGGCTGGGGGCCCATAGTAACTAAAGGCTGGGGGCATAGTAACTAAAGGCTGGGGGCCCATAGTAACTAAAGGCTGGGGGCCCATAGTAACTAAAGGCTGGGGGCATAGTAACTAAAGGCTGGGGGCATAGTAACTAAAGGCTGGGGCCATAGTAACTAAAGGCTGGGGGCATAGTAACTTAAGACAGGGGGCCCATAGTAACTAAAGGCTGGGGGTATAGTAACTAAAGGCTGGGGGCATAGTAACTAAAGGCTGGGGGCATAGTAACTAAAGGCTGGGGCCATAGTAACTAAAGGCTGGGGGCCCATAGTAACTAAAGGCTGGGGGCCCATAGTAACTAAAGGCTGGGGGCATAGTAACTAAAGGCTGGGGGCATAGTAACTAAAGGCTGGGGGCCCATAGTAACTAAAGGCTGGGGGCCCATAGTAACTAAAGGCTGGGGGCATAGTAACTAAAGGCTGGGGGCATAGTAACTAAAGGCTGGGGCCATAGTAACTAAAGGCTGGGGGCCCATAGTAACTAAAGACTGGGGCCATAGTAACTAAAGACAGGGGGCCCATAGTAACTAAAGGCTGGGGGTATAGTAACTAAAGGCTGGGGGCATAGTAACTAAAGGCTGGGGGCCCATAGTAACTAAAGGCTGGTGGCCCATAGTAACTAAAGGCTGGGGGCATAGTAACTAAAGGCTGGGGGCATAGTAACTAAAGGCTGGGGCCATAGTAACTAAAGGCTGGGGGCCCATAGTAACTAAAGACTGGGGCCATAGTAACTAAAGACAGGGGGCCCATAGTAACTAAAGGCTGGGGGCCCATAGTAACTAAAGGCTGGGGGCATAGTAACTAAAGAATGGGGGCATAGTAACTAAAGGGTGGGGGCCCATAGTAACTAAAGGCTGGGGGCCCGTAGTAACTAAAGGCTGGGGGCTCATAGTAACTAAAGGCTGGGGGCCCATAGTAACTAAAGGCTGGGGGCCATAGTAACTAAAGGCTGGGGGCCCATAGTAACTAAAGGCTGGGGGCCCATAGTAACTAAAGGCTGGGGGCATAGTAACTAAAGGCTGGGGGCCCATAGTAACTAAAGGCTGGGGGCCCATAGTAACTAAAGGCTGGGGGCATAGTAACTAAAGGCTGGGGGCATAGTAACTAAAGGCTGGGGCCATAGTAACTAAAGGCTGGGGGCATAGTAACTAAAGGCTGGGGGCATAGTAACTAAAGGCTGGGGCCATAGTAACTAAAGGCTGGGGGCCCATAGTAACTAAAGGCTGGGGGCCCATAGTAACTAAAGGCTGGGGGCATAGTAACTAAAGGCTGGGGGCATAGTAACTAAAGGCTGGGGGCCCATAGTAACTAAAGGCTGGGGGCCCATAGTAACTAAAGGCTGGGGGCATAGTAACTAAAGGCTGGGGGCATAGTAACTAAAGGCTGGGGCCATAGTAACTAAAGGCTGGGGGCCCATAGTAACTAAAGACTGGGGCCATAGTAACTAAAGACAGGGGGCCCATAGTAACTAAAGGCTGGGGGTATAGTAACTAAAGGCTGGGGGCATAGTAACTAAAGGCTGGGGAAATATTAACTAAAGGCTGGGGCCATAGTAACTAAAGGCTGGGGCCCATAGTAACTAAAGGCTGGGGGCATAGTAACTAAAGGCTGGGGGCCAATAGTAACTAAAGGCTAGGGGCCCATAGTAACTAAAGCCTGGGGGCCCATAGTAACTAAAGGCTTGGGGCCCATAGTAACTAAAGGCTGGGGGCATAGTAACTAAAGGCTGGGGTTATAGTAACTAAAGTCTGGGGGCATAGTAACTAAAGGCTGGGGGCATAGTAACTAAAGGCTGGGGGCCCATAGTAACTAAAGGCTGGGGGCATAGTAACTAAAGGCTGGGGGCCCATAGTAACTAAAGGCTGGGGGCCCATAGTAACTAAAGGCTGGGGGGCCATAGTAACTAAAGGCTGGGGGCCCATAGTAACTAAAGGCTGGGGGCCATAGTAACTAAAGGCTGGGGGCCCATAGTAACTAAAGGCTGGGGGCATAGTAACTAAAGGCTGGGGGCATAGTAACTAAAGGCTGGGGGCCCATAGTAACTAAAGGCTGGGGGCATAGTAACTAAAGGCTGGGCGCATAGTAACTAAAGGCTGGGCGCCCATAGTAACTAAAGGCTGGGGGCCCATAGTAACTAAAGGCTGGGGGCCCATAGTAACTAAAGGCTGGGGGCCCATAGTAACTAAAGGCTGGGGGCATAGTAACTAAAGGCTGGGGGCATAGTAACTAAAGGCTGGGGGCCCATAGTAACTAAAGGCTGGGGGCCCATTGTAACTAAAGGCTGGGGGCATAGTAACTAAAGGCTGGGGGCCCATAGTAACTAAAGGCTGGGGGTCCATAGTAACTAAAGGCTGGGGGCCCATAGTAACTAAAGACTGGGGCCATAGTAACTAAAGACAGGGGGCCCATAGTAACTAAAGGCTGGGGGTATAGTAACTAAAGGCTGGGGGCATAGTAACTAAAGGCTGGGGAAATATTAACTAAAGGCTGGGGCCATAGTAACTAAAGGCTGGGGCCCATAGTAACTAAAGGCTGGGGGCATAGTAACTAAAGGCTGGGGGCCAATAGTAACTAAAGGCTAGGGGCCCATAGTAACTAAAGCCTGGGGGCCCATAGTAACTAAAGGCTTGGGGCCCATAGTAACTAAAGGCTGGGGGCATAGTAACTAAAGTCTGGGGGCATAGTAACTAAAGTCTGGGGGCATAGTAACTAAAGGCTGGGGGCATAGTAACTAAAGGCTGGGGGCCCATAGTAACTAAAGGCTGGGGGCATAGTAACTAAAGGCTGGGGGCATAGTAACTAAAGGCTGGGGGCCCATAGTAACTAAAGGCTGGGGGCCCATAGTAACTAAAGGCTGGGGGCATAGTAACTAAAGGCTGGGGGCATAGTAACTAAAGGCTGGGGGCCCATAGTAACTAAAGGCTGGGGGCCCATAGTAACTAAAGGCTGGGGGCATAGTAACTAAAGGCTGGGGGCATAGTAACTAAAGGCTGGGGCCATAGTAACTAAAGGCTGGGGGCCCATAGTAACTAAAGACTGGGGCGATAGTAACTAAAGACAGGGGGCCCATAGTAACTAAAGGCTGGGGGTATAGTAACTAAAGGCTGGGGGCATAGTAACTAAAGGCTGGGGAAATATTAACTAAAGGCTGGGGCCATAGTAACTAAAGGCTGGGGCCCATAGTAACTAAAGGCTGGGGGCTTAGTAACTAAAGGCTGGGGGCATATAGTAACTAAAGGCTAGGGGCCCATAGTAACTAAAGCCTGGGGGCCCATAGTAACTAAAGGCTTGGGGCCCATAGTAACTAAAGTCTGGGGGCATAGTAACTAAAGGCTGGGGGCATAGTAACTAAAGTCTGGGGGCATAGTAACTAAAGGCTGGGGGCATAGTAACTAAAGGCTGGGGGCCCATAGTAACTAAAGGCTGGGGGCATAGTAACTAAAGGCTGGGGGCATAGTAACTAAAGGCTGGGGGCCCATAGTAACTAAAGGCTGGGGGGCCATAGTAACTAAAGGCTGGGGGCCCATAGTAACTAAAGGCTGGGGGCCATAGTAACTAAAGGCTGGGGGCCCATAGTAACTAAAGGCTGGGGGCATAGTAACTAAAGGCTGGGGGCATAGTAACTAAAGGCTGGGGGCCCATAGTAACTAAAGGCTGGGGGCATAGTAACTAAAGGCTGGGCGCATAGTAACTAAAGGCTGGGGGCCCATAGTAACTAAAGGCTGGGGGCCCATAGTAACTAAAGGCTGGGGGCCCATAGTAACTAAAGGCTGGGGGCCCATAGTAACTAAAGGCTGGGGGCATAGTAACTAAAGGCTGGGGGCATAGTAACTAAAGGCTGGGGGCCCATAGTAACTAAAGGCTGGGGGTCCATTGTAACTAAAGGCTGGGGGCATAGTAACTAAAGGCTGGGGGCCCATAGTAACTAAAGGCTGGGGGTCCATAGTAACTAAAGGCGGGGGGCCCATAGTAACTAAAGACTGGGGCCATAGTAACTAAAGACAGGGGGCCCATAGTAACTAAAGGCTGGGGGTATAGTAACTAAAGGCTGGGGGCATAGTAACTAAAGGCTGGGGAAATATTAACTAAAGGCTGGGGCCATAGTAACTAAAGGCTGGGGCCCATAGTAACTAAAGGCTGGGGGCATAGTAACTAAAGGCTGGGGGCCAATAGTAACTAAAGGCTAGGGGCCCATAGTAACTAAAGCCTGGGGGCCCATAGTAACTAAAGGCTTGGGGCCCATAGTAACTAAAGGCTGGGGGCATAGTAACTAAAGGCTGGGGGCATAGTAACTAAAGTCTGGGGGCATAGTAACTAAAGGCTGGGGGCATAGTAACTAAAGGCTGGGGGCCCATAGTAACTAAAGGCTGGGGGCATAGTAACTAAAGGCTGGGGGCATAGTAACTAAAGGCTGGGGGCCCATAGTAACTAAAGGCTGGGGGCCCATAGTAACTAAAGGCTGGGGGCATAGTAACTAAAGGCTGGGGGCCCATAGTAACTAAAGGCTGGGGGCCATAGTAACTAAAGGCTGGGGGCCCATAGTAACTAAAGGCTGGGGGCATAGTAACTAAAGGCTGGGGGCATAGTAACTAAAGGCTGGGGAACCATAGTAACTAAAGGCTGGGGGCCCATAGTAACTAAAGGCTGGGGGCATAGTAACTAAAGGCTGGGGGCATAGTAACTAAAGGCTGGGGGCCCATAGTAACTAAAGGCTGGTGGCCCATAGTAACTAAAGGCTGGGGGCATAGTAACTAAAGGCTGGGGTCATAGTAACTAAAGGCTGGGGCCATAGTAACTAAAGGCTGGGGGCCCATAGTAACTAAAGACTGGGGCCCATAGTAACTAAAGACAGGGGGCCCATAGTAACTAAAGGCTGGGGGCCCATAGTAACAAAAGGCTGGGGGCATAGTAACTAAAGGCTGGGGGCATAGTAACTAAAGGGTGGGGGCCCATAGTAACTAAAGGCTGGGGGCCCGTAGTAACTAAAGGCTGGAGGCTCATAGTAACTAAAGGCTGGGGGCCCATAGTAACTAAAGGCTGGGGGCCATAGTAACTAAAGGCTGGGGGCCCATAGTAACTAAAGGCTGGGGGCCCATAGTAACTAAAGGCTGGGGGCATAGTAACTAAAGGCTGGGGGCCCATAGTAACTAAAGGCTGGGGGCCCATAGTAACTAAAGGCTGGGGGCATAGTAACTAAAGGCTGGGGGCATAGTAACTAAAGGCTGGGGCCATAGTAACTAAAGGCTGGGGGCATAGTAACTAAAGACAGGGGGCCCATAGTAACTAAAGGCTGGGGGTATAGTAACTAAAGGCTGGGGGCATAGTAACTAAAGGCTGGGGGCATAGTAACTAAAGGCTGGGGCCATAGTAACTAAAGGCTGGGGGCCCATAGTAACTAAAGGCTGGGGGCCCATAGTAACTAAAGGCTGGGGGCATAGTAACTAAAGGCTGGTGGCATAGTAACTAAAGGCTGCGGGGCCATAGTAACTAAAGGCTGGGGGCCCATAGTAACTAAAGGCTGGGGGCATAGTAACTAAAGGCTGGGGGCATAGTAACTAAAGGCTGGGGCCATAGTAACTAAAGGCTGGGGGCCCATAGTAACTAAAGGCTGGGGCATAGTAACTAAAGGCTGGGGTCATAGTAACTAAAGGCTGGGGGCATAGGAACTAAAGACAGGGGGCCCATAGTAACTAAAGGCTGGGGGTATAGTAACTAAAGGCTGGGTCATAGTAACTAAAGGCTGGGGGCCCATAGTAACTAAAGACTGGGGCCATAGGAACTAAAGACAGGGGGCCCATAGTAACTAAAGGCTGGGGGCCCATAGTAACTAAAGGCTGGGGGCATAGTAACTAAAGGCTGGGGGCATAGTAACTAAAGGCTGGGGAAATATTAACTAAAGGCTGGGGCCATAGTAACTAAAGGCTGAGGGCATAGTAACTAAAGGCTGGGGGCCCATAGTAACTAAAGGCTGGGGTAATAGTAACTAAAGGCTGGCGGCCAATAGTAACTAAAGGCTAGGGGCCCATAGTAACTAAAGCCTGGGGGCCCATAGTAACTAAAGGCTTGGGGCCCATAGTAACTAAAGGCTGGGGGCATAGTAACTAAAGGCTGGGGGCATAGTAACTAAAGGCTGGGGGCACATAGTAACTAAAGGCTGGGGGCATAGTAACTAAAGGCTGGGGGCACATAGTAACTAAAGGCTGGGGGCATAGTAACTAAAGGCTAGGGGCACAGTAAATAAAGGCTGGGGGCCCATAGTAACTAAAGGCTGGGGGCATAGTAACTAAAGGCTGGGGGCATAGTAACTAAAGGCTGGGGGCATAGTAACTAAAGGGTGGGGGCCCATAGTAACTAAAGGCTGGGGGCCCATAGTAACTAAAGGCTGGGGGCCCATAGTAACTAAAGACTGGGGGCCCATAGTAACTAAAGGCTGGGGGCCATAGTAACTAAAGGCTGGGGGCCCATAGTAACTAAAGGCTGGGGGCATAGTAACTAAAGGCTGGGGCCATAGTAACTAAAGCCTGGGGGCCCATAGTAACTACAGACTGGGGGCCCATAGTAACTAAAGGCTGGGGGCATAGTAACTAAAGGCTGGGGGCATAGTAACTAAAGGCTGGGGGCCATAGTAACTAAAGGCTGGGGGCCCATAGTAACTAAAGGCTGGGGGCCATAGTAACTAAAGACTGGGGGCATAGTAACTAAAGGCTGGGGGCCCATAGTAACTAAAGGCTGGGGGCCCATAGTAACTAAAGTCTGGGTAGCCCATAGTAACTAAAGGCTGGGGGCCCATAGTAACTAAAGGCTGGGGGCATAGTAACTAAAGGCTGGGGGCCCATAGTAACTAAAGGCTGGGGGCCCATAGTAACTAAAGACTGGGGGCCCATAGTAACTAAAGGCTGAGGGTCCATAGTAACTAAAGGCTGGGGGTCCATAGTAACTAAAGGCTGGGGGCATAGTAACTAAAGGCTGGGGGCCCATAGTAACTAAAGGCTGGGGGCCCATAGTAACTAAAGGCTGGGGGCCCATAGTAACTAAAGGCTGGGGGTCCATAGTAACTAAAGGCTGGGGGCATAGTAACTAAAGGCTGGGGGCCCATAGTAACTAAAGACTGGGGGCCCATAGTAACTAAAGGCTGGGGGCCATAGTAACTAAAGGCTGGGGGCCCATAGTAACTAAAGGCTGGGGGCATAGTAACTAAAGGCTGGGGCCATAGTAACTAAAGCCTGGGGGCCCATAGTAACTACAGACTGGGGGCCCATAGTAACTAAAGGCTGGGGGCATAGTAACTAAAGGCTGGGGGCATAGTAACTAAAGGCTGGGGGCCATAGTAACTAAAGGCTAAGGGCCCATAGTAACTAAAGGCTGGGGGCCCATAGTAACTAAAGGCTGGGGGCCCATAGTAACTAAAGGCTGGGGGCATAGTAACTAAAGGCTGGGGTCCCATAGTAACTAAAGGCTGGGGGCCCATAGTAACTAAAGACTGGGGGCCCATAGTAACTAAAGGCTGAGGGTCCATAGTAACTAAAGGCTGGGGGTCCATAGTAACTAAAGGCTGGGGGCATAGTAACTAAAGGCTGGAGGCCCATAGTAACTAAAGGCTGGTGGCCCATAGTAACTAAAGGCTGGGGGCCCATAGTAACTAAAGGCTGGGGGCCCATAGTAACTAAAGGCTGGGGGTCCATAGTAACTAAAGGCTGGGGGCATAGTAACTAAAGGCTGGGGGCCCATAGTAACTAAAGACTGGGAGACATAGTAACTAAAGGCTGGGGGCCATAGTAACTAAAGGCTGGGGGCCCATAGTAACTAAAGGCTGGGGGCATAGTAACTAAAGGCTGGGGCCATAGTAACTAAAGCCTGGGGGCCCATAGTAACTACAGACTGGGGGCCCATAGTAACTAAAGGCTGGGGGCATAGTAACTAAAGGCTGGGGGCATAGTAACTAAAGGCTGGGGGCCATAGTAACTAAAGGCTGGGGGCCCATAGTAACTAAAGGCTGGGGGCCATAGTAACTAAAGACTGGGGGCATAGTAACTAAAGGCTGGGGGCCCATAGTAACTAAAGGCTGGGGGCCCATAGTAACTAAAGGCTGGGTAGCCCATAGTAACTAAAGGCTGGGGGCCCATAGTAACTAAAGGCTGGGGGCATAGTAACTAAAGGCTGGGGGCCCATAGTAACTAAAGGCTGGGGGCCCATAGTAACTAAAGACTGGGGGGCCATAGTAACTAAAGGCTGAGGGTCCATAGTAACTAAAGGCTGGGGGTCCATAGTAACTAAAGACTTGGGGCGTAGTAACTAAAGGCTGGGGGCCCATACTAACTAAAGGCTGGTGGCCCATAGTAACTAATGCCTGGGGACCCATAGTAACTAAAGGCTGGGGGCCATAGTAACTAAAGGCTGGGGGTCCATAGTAACTAAAGGCTGGGGGCATAGTAACTAAAGGCTGGGGGCCCATAGTAACTAAAGACTGGGGACCCATAGTAACTAAAGGCTGGGGGCCATAGTAACTAAAGGCTGGGGGCCCATAGTAACTAAAGACTGGGAGACATAGTAACTAAAGGCTGGGGGCCATAGTAACTAAAGGCTGGGGGCCCATAGTAACTAAAGGCTGGGGGCATAGTAACTAAAGGCTGGGGCCATAGTAACTAAAGGCTGGGGGCCATAGTAACTAAAGACTGGGGGCATAGTAACTAAAGGCTGGGGGCCCATAGTAACTAAAGGCTGGGGGCCCATAGTAACTAAAGGCTGGGTAGCCCATAGTAACTAAAGGCTGGGGGCCCATAGTAACTAAAGGCTGGGGGCATAGTAACTAAAGGCTGGGGGCCCATAGTAACTAAAGGCTGGGGGCCCATAGTAACTAAAGACTGGGGGGCCATAGTAACTAAAGGCTGAGGGTCCATAGTAACTAAAGGCTGGGGGTCCATAGTAACTAAAGACTTGGGGCGTAGTAACTAAAGGCTGGGGGCCCATACTAACTAAAGGCTGGTGGCCCATAGTAACTAAAGGCTGGGGACCCATAGTAACTAAAGGCTGGGGGCCATAGTAACTAAAGGCTGGGGGTCCATAGTAACTAAAGGCTGGGGGCATAGTAACTAAAGGCTGGGGGCCCATAGTAACTAAAGACTGGGGACCCATAGTAACTAAAGGCTGGGGGCCATAGTAACTAAAGGCTGGGGGCCCATAGTAACTAAAGGCTGGGGGCATAGTAACTAAAGGCTGGGGCCATAGTAACTAAAGCCTGGGGGCCCATAGTAACTACAGACTGGGGGCCCATAGTAACTAAAGGCTGGGGGCATAGTAACTAAAGGCTGGGGGCATAGTAACTAAAGGCTGGGGGCCATAGTAACTAAAGGCTGGGGGCCCATAGTAACTAAAGGCTGGGGGCCCATAGTAACTAAAGGCTGGGGGCATAGTAACTAAAGGCTGGGGGCCCATAGTAACTAAAGACTGGGGGCCCATAGTAACTAAAGGCTGGGGGTCCATAGTAACTAAAGGCTGGGGGCCCACAGTAACTAAAGGCTGGGGGCCCATAGTAACTAAAGGCTGGGGGCCCATAGTAACTAAAGGCTGGGGGCCCATAGTAACTAAAGGCTGGGGGCATAGTAACTAAAGGCTGGGGGCCCATAGTAACTAAAGGCTGGGGGCCCATAGTAACTAAAGGCTGGGGCCATAGTAACTAAAGGCTGGGGGCCCATAGTAACTAAAGACTGGGGGCATAGTAACTAAAGGCTGGGGCCATAGTAACTAAAGGCTGGGGACCATAGTAACTAAAGACTGGGGGCATAGTAACTAAAGGCTGGGGGCCCATAGTAACTAAAGGCTGGGGGCCCATAGTAACCAAAGGCTGGGTAGCCCATAGTAACTAAAGGCTGGGTAGCCCATAGTAACTAAAGGCTGGGGGCCCATAGTAACTAAAGGCTGGGGGCATAGTAACTAAAGGCTGGGGGCCCATAGTAACTAAAGGCTGGGGACATAGTAACTAAAGGCTGGGGGCCCATTGTAACTAAAGGCTGGGGGCCCATAGTAACTAAAGACTGGGGGCCCATAGTAAATAAAGGCTGGGGGTCCATAGTAACTAAAGGCTGGGGGTCCATAGTAACTAAAGGCTGGGGGCATAGTAACTAAAGGCTGGGGGCCCATAGTAACTAAAGGCTGGGGGCCCATAGTAACTAAAGGCTGGGGGCCCATAGTAACTAAAGGCTGGGGGCCCATAGTAACTAAAGGCTGGGGGTCCATAGTAACTAAAGGCTGGGGGCATAGTAACTAAAGGCCGGGGGCCCATAGTAACTAAAGGCTGGGGGCATAGTAACTAAAGGCTGGGGGCCCATAGTAACTAAAGGCTGGGGGCCCATAGTAACTAAAGGCTGGGGGCCCATAGTAACTAAAGGCTGGGGGCCCATAGGAACTAAAGGCTGGGGGTCCATAGTAACTAAAGGCTGGGGGCATAGTAACTAAAGGCTGGGGGCCCATAGTAACTAAAGGCTGGGGGCCCATAGTAACTAAAGGCTGGGGGCATAGTAACTAAAGGCTGGGGGCCCATAGTAACTAAAGGCTGGGGGCATAGTAACTAAAAGCTGGGAGCCCATAGTAACTAAAGGCTGGGGGCATAGTAACTAAAGGATAGGGCCATAGTAACTAAAGGCTGGGGGCCAATAGTAACTAAAGGCTGGGGGCATAGTAACTAAAGGCTGGGGGCCCATAGTAACTAAAGGCTGGGGGCATAGTAACTAAAGGCTGGGGCCCATAGTAACTAAAGGCTGGGGCCATAGTAACTAAAGACAGGGGGCCCATAGTAACTAAAGGCTGGGGGCCCATAGTAACTAAAGGCTGGGGGCCCATAGTAACTAAAGGATGGGGGCCATAGTAACTAAAGACTGGGGGCCCATAGTAACTAAAGGCTGGGGGCCATAGTAACTAAAGGCTGGGGGCCCATAGTAACTAAAGGCTGGGGGCATAGTAACTAAAGGCTGGGGCCATAGTAACTAAAGCCTGGGGGCCCATAGTAACTACAGACTGGGGGCCCATAGTAACTAAAGGCTGGGGGCATAGTAACTAAAGGCTGGGGGCATAGTAACTAAAGGCTGGGGGCCATAGTAAATAAAGGTTGGGGGCCATAGTAACTAAAGGCTGGGGGCCATAGTAACTAAAGGCTGGGGGCCATAGTAACTAAAGACTGGGGGCATAGTAACTAAAGGCTGGGGGCCCATAGTAACTAAAGGCTGGGGGCCCATAGTAACTAAAGACTGGGGGCCCATAGTAACTAAAGGCTGGGGGTCCATAGTAACTAAAGGCTGGGGGCCCATAGTAACTAAAGGCTGGGGGTCCATAGTAACTAAAGGCTGGGGGCATAGTAACTAAAGGCTGGGGGCCCATAGTAACTATAGACTGGGGGCATAGTAACTAAAGGCTGGGGGCCCATAGTAACTAAAGGCTGGGGGCACATAGTAACTAAAGGCTGGGGGCCCATAGTAACTAAAGGCTGGGGGCCCATAGTAACTAAAGGCTGGGGGCATAGTAACTAAAGACAGGGGGCCCATAGTAACTAAAGGCTGGGGGCCCATAGTAACTAAAGGCTGGGGGCCCATAGTAACTAAAGGCTGGGGGCATAGTAACTAAAGGCTGGGGGCATAGTAACTAAAGGCTGGGGGCATAGTAACTAAAAGCTGGGGGCCCATAGTAACTAATGGCTGGGGGCATAGTAAGTAAAGGCTGGGGGCATAGTAACTAAAGGCTGGGGGCCATAGTAACTAAAGGCTGCGGGCATAGTAACTAAAGGCTGGGGCCCAGTAGTAACTAAAGGCTGGGGGCCCATAGTAACTAAAGGCTGGGGGCCCATAGTAACTAAAGGCTGGGGGCCCATAGTAACTAAAGGCTGGGGGCATAGTAACTAAAGGCTGGGGGCATAGTAACTAAAGGCTGGGGGCCCATAGTAACTAAAGGCTGGGGGCATAGTAACTAAAGGCTGGGGGCACATAGTAACTAAAGGCTGGGGGCATAGTAACTAAAGGCTGGGGGCACAGTAACTAAAGGCTGGGGGCCCATAGTAACTAAAGGCTGGGGGCCCATAGTAACTAAAGGCTGGGGGCATAGTAACTAAAGGCTGGGGGCCCATAGTAACTAAAGGCTGGGGGCCCATAGTAACTAAAGGCTGGGGGCCCATAGTAACTAAAGACTGGGGGCCCATAGTAACTAAAGGCTGGGGGCCATAGTAACTAAAGAATGGGGGCCCATAGTAACTAAAGGCTGGGGGCATAGTAACTAAAGGCTGGGGCCATAGTAACTAAAGCCGGGGGGCCCATAGTAACTACAGACTGGGGGCCCATAGTAACTAAAGGCTGGGGGCATAGTAACTAAAGGCTGGGGGCATAGTAACTAAAGGCTGGGGGCCATAGTAAATAAAGGTTGGGGGCCATAGTAACTAAAGGCTGGGGGCCCATAGTAACTAAAGGCTGGGGGCCATAGTAACTAAAGACTGGGGGCATAGTAACTAAAGGCTGGGGGCCCATAGTAACTAAAGGCTGGGGGCCCATAGTAACCAAAGACTGGGTAGCCCATAGTAACTAAAGGCTGGGGGCCCATAGTAACTAAAGGCTGGGGGCCCATAGTAACTAAAGGCTGGGGGCCCATAGTAACTAAAGGCTGGGGGCCCATAGTAACTAAAGACTGGGGGCCCATAGTAACTAAAGGCTGGGGGTCCATAGTAACTAAAGGCTGGGGGTCCATAGTAACTAAAGGCTGGGGGCATAGTAACTAAAGGCTGGGGGCCCATAGTAACTAAAGGCTGGGGGCCCATAGTAACTAAAGGCTGGGGGCCCATAGTAACTAAAGGCTGGGGGCCCAGAGTAACTAAAGGCTGGAGGTCCATAGTAACTAAAGGCTGGGGGCATAGTAACTAAAGGCTGGGGATCCCATAGTAACTAAAGTCTGGGGGCATAGTAACTAAAGGCTGGGGGCCCATAGTAACTAAAGGCTGGGGGCCCATAGTAACTAAAGGCTGGGGGCCCATAGTAACTAAAGTCTGGGGGCCCATAGGAACTAAAGGCTGGGGGCCCATAGGAACTAAAGGCTGGGGGTCCATAGTAACTAAAGGCTGGGGGCATAGTAACTAAAGGCTGGGGGCCCATAGTAACTAAAGGCTGGGGGCATAGTAAGTAAAGGCTGGGGGCATAGTAACTAAAGGCTGGGGGCCCATAGTAACTAAAGGCTGGGGGCATAGTAACTAAAGGCTGGGGGCCCATAGTAACTAAAGGCTGGGGGCATAGTAACTAAAGGCTGGGAGCCTATAGTAACTAAAGGCTGGGGGCATAGTAACTAAAGGCTGGGGCCATAGTAACTAAAGGCTGGGGGCCCATAGTAACTAAAGGCTGGGGCCATAGTAACTAAAGACTGGGAGCCCATAGTAACTAAAGGCTGGGGGCATAGTAACTAAAGGCTGGGGGCCCATAGTAACTAAAGGCTGGGGACATAGTAACTAAAGGCTGGGGGCCCATTGTAACTAAAGGCTGGGGACCCATAGTAACTAAAGACTGGGGGCCCATAGTAAATAAAGGCTGGGGGTCCATAGTAACTAAAGGCTGGGGGTCCATAGTAACTAAAGGCTGGGAGCATAGTAACTAAAGGCTGGGGGCCCATAGTAACTAAAGGCTGGGGGCCCATAGTAACTAAAGGCTGGGGGCCCATAGTAACTAAAGGCTGGGGGCCCATAGTAACTAAAGGCTGGGGGTCCATAGTAACTAAAGGCTGGGGGCATAGTAACTAAAGGCTGGGGGCCCATAGTAACTAAAGGCTGGGGGCATAGTAACTAAAGGCTGGGGGCCCATAGTAACTAAAGGCTGGGGGCCCATAGTAACTAAAGGCTGGGGGCCCATAGTAACTAAAGGCTGGGGGCCCATAGGAACTAAAGGCTGGGGGTCCATAGTAACTAAAGGCTGGGGGCATAGTAACTAAAGGCTGGGGGCCCATAGTAACTAAAGGCTGGGGGCCCATAGTAACTAAAGGCTGGGGGCATAGTAACTAAAGGCTGGGGGCCCATAGTCACTAAAGGCTGGGGGCATAGTAACTAAAAGCTGGGGGCCCATAGTAACTAAAGGCTGGGGGCCCATAGTAACTAAAGGCTGGGGGCCCATAGTAACTAAAGACTGGGGGCCCATAGTAACTAAAGGCTGGGGGCCATAGTAACTAAAGAATGGGGGCCCATAGTAACTAAAGGCTGGGGGCATAGTAACTAAAGGCTGGGGCCATAGTAACTAAAGCCGGGGGGCCCATAGTAACTACAGACTGGGGGCCCATAGTAACTAAAGGCTGGGGGCATAGTAACTAAAGGCTGGGGGCATAGTAACTAAAGGCTGGGGGCCATAGTAAATAAAGGTTGGGGGCCATAGTAACTAAAGGCTGGGGGCCCATAGTAACTAAAGGCTGGGGGCCATAGTAACTAAAGACTGGGGGCATAGTAACTAAAGGCTGGGGGCCCATAGTAACTAAAGGCTGGGGGCCCATAGTAACCAAAGACTGGGTAGCCCATAGTAACTAAAGGCTGGGGGCCCATAGTAACTAAAGGCTGGGGGCCCATAGTAACTAAAGGCTGGGGGCCCATAGTAACTAAAGGCTGGGGGCCCATAGTAACTAAAGACTGAGGGCCCATAGTAACTAAAGGCTGGGGGTCCATAGTAACTAAAGGCTGGGGGTCCATAGTAACTAAAGGCTGGGGGCATAGTAACTAAAGGCTGGGGGCCCATAGTAACTAAAGGCTGGGGGCCCATAGTAACTAAAGGCTGGGGGCCCATAGTAACTAAAGGCTGGGGGCCCAGAGTAACTAAAGGCTGGAGGTCCATAGTAACTAAAGGCTGGGGGCATAGTAACTAAAGGCTGGGGATCCCATAGTAACTAAAGTCTGGGGGCATAGTAACTAAAGGCTGGGGGCCCATAGTAACTAAAGGCTGGGGGCCCATAGTAACTAAAGGCTGGGGGCCCATAGTAACTAAAGTCTGGGGGCCCATAGGAACTAAAGGCTGGGGGCCCATAGGAACTAAAGGCTGGGGGTCCATAGTAACTAAAGGCTGGGGGCATAGTAACTAAAGGCTGGGGGCCCATAGTAACTAAAGGCTGGGGGCATAGTAAGTAAAGGCTGGGGGCATAGTAACTAAAGGCTGGGGGCCCATAGTAACTAAAGGCTGGGGGCATAGTAACTAAAGGCTGGGGGCCCATAGTAACTAAAGGCTGGGGGCATAGTAACTAAAGGCTGGGAGCCTATAGTAACTAAAGGCTGGGGGCATAGTAACTAAAGGCTGGGGCCATAGTAACTAAAGGCTGGGGGCCCATAGTAACTAAAGGTTGGGGCCATAGTAACTAAAGACTGGGAGCCCATAGTAACTAAAGGCTGGGGGCATAGTAACTAAAGGCTGGGGGCCCATAGTAACTAAAGGCTGGGGACATAGTAACTAAAGGCTGGGGGCCCATTGTAACTAAAGGCTGGGGACCCATAGTAACTAAAGACTGGGGGCACATAGTAAATAAAGGCTGGGGGTCCATAGTAACTAAAGGCTGGGGGTCCATAGTAACTAAAGGCTGGGAGCATAGTAACTAAAGGCTGGGGGCCCATAGTAACTAAAGGCTGGGGGCCCATAGTAACTAAAGGCTGGGGGCCCATAGTAACTAAAGGCTGGGGGCCCATAGTAACTAAAGGCTGGGGGTCCATAGTAACTAAAGGCTGGGGGCATAGTAACTAAAGGCTGGGGGCCCATAGTAACTAAAGGCTGGGGGCATAGTAACTAAAGGCTGGGGGCCCATAGTAACTAAAGGCTGGGGGCCCATAGTAACTAAAGGCTGGGGGCCCATAGTAACTAAAGGCTGGGGGCCCATAGGAACTAAAGGCTGGGGGTCCATAGTAACTAAAGGCTGGGGGCATAGTAACTAAAGGCTGGGGGCCCATAGTAACTAAAGGCTGGGGGCCCATAGTAACTAAAGGCTGGGGGCATAGTAACTAAAGGCTGGGGGCCCATAGTCACTAAAGGCTGGGGGCATAGTAACTAAAAGCTGGGAGCCCATAGTAACTAAAGGCTGGGGGCCCATAGTAACTAAAGGCTGGGGGCCCATAGTAACTAAAGGCTGGGGGCATAGTAACTAAAGGCTGGGGGCCCATAGTAACTAAAGGCTGGGGGCCCATAGTAACTAAAGGCTGGGGGCCCATAGTAACTAAAGGCTGGGGCCATAGTAACTAAAGGCTGGGGGCCCATAGTAACTAAAGGCTGGGGGCCCATAGTAACTAAAGGCTGGGGGCATAGTAACTAAAGGCTGGGGGCCCATAGTAACTAAAGGCTGGGGGCCCATAGTAACTAAAGGCTGGGGGCCCATAGTAACTAAAGGCTGGGGGCCATAGTAACTAAAGGCTGGGGGCCCATAGTAACTAAAGGCTGGGGGCCATAGTAACTAAAGGCTGGGGGCATAGTAACTAAAGGCTGGGGGCCCATAGTAACTAAAGGCTGGGGGCCCATAGTAACTAAAGGCTGGGGCCATAGTAACTAAAGGCTGGGGGCCCATAGTAACTAAAGGCTGGGGGCATAGTAACTAAAGGCTGGGGGCCCATAGTAACTAAAGGCTGGGGGCCCATAGTAACTAAAGGCTGGGGGCCATAGTAACTAAAGGCTGGGGGCATAGTAACTAAAGGCTGGGGCCCATAGTAACTAAAGGCTGGGGCCATAGTAACTAAAGGCTGGGAGCCCATAGTAACTAAAGGCTGGGGGCCCATAGTAACTAAAGGCTGGGGGCATAGTAACTAAAGGCTGGGGGCCCATAGTAACTAAAGGCTGGGGTCATAGTAACTAAAGGCTGGGGGCCCATAGTAACTAAAGGCTGGGGGCATAGTAACTAAAGGCTGGGGGCCATAGTAACTAAAGGCTGGGGCCATAGTAACTAAAGGCTGGGGGCCCATAGTAACTAAAGGCTGGGGGCCCATAGTAACTAAAGGCTGGGGGCCATAGTAACTAAAGGCTGGGGGCCCATAGTAACTAAAGGCTGGGGGCCATAGTAAGTAAAGGCTGGGGGCCCATAGTAACTAAAGGCTGGGGGCCCATAGTAACTAAAGGCTGGGGGCATAGTAACTAAAGGCTGGGGGCCCATAGTAACTAAAGGCTGGGGGCATAGTAACTAAAGGCTGGGAGCCTATAGTAACTAAAGGCTGGGGGCATAGTAACTAAAGGCTGGGGGCCCATAGTAACTAAAGGCTGGGGGCCCATAGTAACTAAAGGCTGGGGGCCATAGTAACTAAAGGCTGGGGGCCCATAGTAACTAAAGGCTGGGGGCCATAGTAACTAAAGGCTGGGGGCCCATAGTAACTAAAGGCTGGGGGCATAGTAACTAAAGGCTGGGGGCCCATAGTAACTAAAGGCTGGGGGCCCATAGTAACTAAAGGCTGGGGGCCCATAGTAACTAAAGGCTGGGGGTCCATAGTAACTAAAGGCTGGGGGTCCATAGTAACTAAAGGCTGGGGGCATAGTAACTAAAGGCTGGGGGCCCATAGTAACTAAAGGCTGGGGGCCCATAGTAACTAAAGGCTGGGGGCCCATAGTAACTAAAGGCTGGGGGCCCATAGTAACTAAAGGCTGGGGGCCATAGTAACTAAAGGCTGGGGCCCATAGTAACTAAAGGCTGGGGCCATAGTAACTAAAGGCTGGGAGCCCATAGTAACTAAAGGCTGGGGGCCCATAGTAACTAAAGGCTGGGGGCATAGTAACTAAAGGCTGGGGGCCCATAGTAACTAAAGGCTGGGGGCCCATAGTAACTAAAGGCTGGGGGCCCATAGTAACTAAAGGCTGGGGGCCATAGTAACTAAAGGCTGGGGGCCCATAGTAACTAAAGGCTGGGGGCCCATAGTAACTAAAGGCTGGGGGCATAGTAACTAAAGGCTGGGGGCCCATAGTAACTAAAGGCTGGGGGCCCATAGTAACTAAAGGCTGGGGGCCCATAGTAACTAAAGGCTGGGGGCCCATAGTAACTAAAGGCTGGGGGCCCATAGTAACTAAAGGCTGGGGGTCCATAGTAACTAAAGGCTGGGGGCCATAGTAACTAAAGGCTGGGGGCCCATAGTAACTAAAGGCTGGGGGCATAGTAACTAAAGGCTGGGGGCCATAGTAACTAAAGGCTGGGGGCCCATAGTAACTAAAGGCTGGGGGCCCATAGTAACTAAAGGCTGGGGGCCCATAGTAACTAAAGGCTGGGGGCATAGTAACTAAAGGCTGGGGGCCTATAGTAACTAAAGGCTGGGGGCATAGTAACTAAAGGCTGGGGGCCCATAGTAACTAAAGGCTGGGGGCCATAGTAACTAAAGGCTGGGGCCATAGTAACTAAAGGCTGGGGCCCATAGTAACTAAAGGCTGGGGGCCCATAGTAACTAAAGGCTGGGGGCCCATAGTAACTAAAGGCTGGGGCCATAGTAACTAAAGGCTGGGGGCCCATAGTAACTAAAGGCTGGGGGCCCATAGTAACTAAAGGCTGGGGGCCATAGTAACTAAAGGCTGGGGGCCCATAGTAACTAAAGGCTGGGGGTCCATAGTAACTAAAGGCTGGGGGCCCATAGTAACTAAAGGCTGGGGGCCCATAGTAACTAAAGGCTGGGGGCCCATAGTAACTAAAGGCTGGGGGCCCATAGTAACTAAAGGCTGGGGGCCCATAGTAACTAAAGGCTGGGGGCCCATAGTAACTAAAGGCTGGGGGCATAGTAACTAAAGGCTGGGGGCCCATAGTAACTAAAGGCTGGGGGCATAGTAACTAAAGGCTGGGGGCCCATAGTAACTAAAGGCTGGGGGCCATAGTAACTAAAGGCTGGGGGCCCATAGTAACTAAAGGCTGGGGGCCCATAGTAACTAAAGGCTGGGGGCCCATAGTAACTAAAGGCTGGGGGCCATAGTAACTAAAGGCTGGGGGCCCATAGTAACTAAAGGCTGGGGGCCCATAGTAACTAAAGGCTGGGGGCCCATAGTAACTAAAGGCTGGGGGCCCATAGTAACTAAAGGCTGGGGGCATAGTAACTAAAGGCTGGGGGCCCATAGTAACTAAAGGCTGGGGGCCATAGTAACTAAAGGCTGGGGGCATAGTAACTAAAGGCTGGGGGCCCATAGTAACTAAAGGCTGGGGGCATAGTAACTAAAGGCTGGGGGCCCATAGTAACTAAAGGCTGGGGGCCCATAGTAACTAAAGGCTGGGGGCCCATAGTAACTAAAGGCTGGGGGCCCATAGTAACTAAAGGCTGGGGGCCCATAGTAACTAAAGGCTGGGGGCCCATAGTAACTAAAGGCTGGGGGCCCATAGTAACTAAAGGCTGGGGGCCCATAGTAACTAAAGGCTGGGGGCCCATAGTAACTAAAGGCTGGGGGCCCATAGTAACTAAAGGCTGGGGGCCATAGTAACTAAAGGCTGGGGGCCCATAGTAACTAAAGGCTGGGGGCAATAGTAACTAAAGGCTGGGGCCATAGTAACTAAAGGCTGGGGGCCCATAGTAACTAAAGGCTGGGGGCCCATAGTAACTAAAGGCTGGGGGCCCATAGTAACTAAAGGCTGGGGGCCCATAGTAACTAAAGGCTGGGGCCATAGTAACTAAAGACTGGGGGCCCATAGTAACTAAAGGCTGGGGGCCCATAGTAACTAAAGGCTGGGGGCATAGTAACTAAAGACTGGGGGCCCATAGTAACTAAAGGCTGGGGGCCCATAGTAACTAAAGGCTGGGGGCATAGTAACTAAAGGCTGGGGGCATAGTAACTAAAGGCTGGGGCCCATAGTAACTAAAGGCTGGGGCCATAGTAACTAAAGGCTGGGGGCCCATAGTAACTAAAGGCTGGGGGCCCATAGTAACTAAAGGCTGGGGGCCATAGTAACTAAAGGCTGGGGGCATAGTAACTAAAGGCTGGGGTCATAGTAACTAAAGGCTGGGGGCCCATAGTAACTAAAGGCTGGGGGCATAGTAACTAAAGGCTGGGGCATAGTAACTAAAGGCTGGGGCCATAGTAACTAAAGGCTGGGGGCCCATAGTAACTAAAGGCTGGGGGCCCATAGTAACTAAAGGCTGGGGCCATAGTAACTAAAGGCTGGGGGCCCATAGTAACTAAAGGCTGGGGGCCCATAGTAACTAAAGGCTGGGGGCATAGTAACTAAAGGCTGGGGGCCCATAGTAACTAAAGGCTGGGGGCATAGTAACTAAAGGCTGGGGGCCCATAGTAACTAAAGGCTGGGGGCATAGTAACTAAAGGCTGGGGGCCATAGTAACTAAAGGCTGGGGGCCCATAGTAACTAAAGGCTGGGGGCCCATAGTAACTAAAGGCTGGGGCCATAGTAACTAAAGGCTGGGGGCCCATAGTAACTAAAGGCTGGGGGCATAGTAACTAAAGGCTGGGGGCCCATAGTAACTAAAGGCTGGGGGCCATAGTAACTAAAGGCTGGGGGCCCATAGTAACTAAAGGCTGGGGGCCCATAGTAACTAAAGACTGGGGGCCCATAGTAACTAAAGGCTGGGGGTCCATAGTAACTAAAGGCTGGGGGTCCATAGTAACTAAAGGCTGGGGGCATAGTAACTAAAGGCTGGGGGCCCATAGTAACTAAAGGCTGGGGGCCCATAGTAACTAAAGGCTGGGGGCCCATAGTAACTAAAGGCTGGGGGCATAGTAACTAAAGGCTGGGGGCCCATAGTAACTAAAGGCTGGGGGCCATAGTAACTAAAGGCTGGGGGCCCATAGTAACTAAAGGCTGGGGGCCCATAGTAACTAAAGGCTGGGGGCCCATAGTAACTAAAGGCTGGGGGCCCATAGTAACTAAAGGCTGGGGGCCATAGTAACTAAAGGCTGGGGGCCCATAGTAACTAAAGGCTGGGGGCCCATAGTAACTAAAGGCTGGGGGCCATAGTAACTAAAGGCTGGGGGCCCATAGTAACTAAAGGCTGGGGGCCCATAGTAACTAAAGGCTGGGGGCCCATAGTAACTAAAGGCTGGGGGCATAGTAACTAAAGGCTGGGGGCCCATAGTAACTAAAGGCTGGGGGCATAGTAACTAAAGGCTGGGGGCCCATAGTAACTAAAGGCTGGGGGCATAGTAACTAAAGGCTGGGGGCCATAGTAACTAAAGGCTGGGGGCCCATAGTAACTAAAGGCTGGGGGCATAGTAACTAAAGGCTGGGGGCCCATAGTAACTAAAGGCTGGGGGCCATAGTAACTAAAGGCTGGGGCCCATAGTAACTAAAGGCTGGGGGCCATAGTAACTAAAGGCTGGGGGCCCATAGTAACTAAAGGCTGGGGGCCCATAGTAACTAAAGGCTGGGGGCCCATAGTAACTAAAGGCTGGGGGCCCATAGTAACTAAAGGCTGGGGGCCCATAGTAACTAAAGGCTGGGGGCCCATAGTAACTAAAGGCTGGGGCCATAGTAACTAAAGGCTGGGGGCCCATAGTAACTAAAGGCTGGGGGCATAGTAACTAAAGGCTGGGGCCATAGTAACTAAAGGCTGGGGGCCCATAGTAACTAAAGGCTGGGGGCCCATAGTAACTAAAGGCTGGGGCCATAGTAACTAAAGGCTGGGGGCCCATAGTAACTAAAGGCTGGGGGCCATAGTAACTAAAGGCTGGGGGCCATAGTAACTAAAGGCTGGGGGCCCATAGTAACTAAAGGCTGGGGGCATAGTAACTAAAGGCTGGGGGCCATAGTAACTAAAGGCTGGGGGCCCATAGTAACTAAAGGCTGGGGGCCCATAGTAACTAAAGGCTGGGGCCCATAGTAACTAAAGGCTGGGGGCCATAGTAACTAAAGGCTGGGGGCATAGTAACTAAAGGCTGGGGGCCATAGTAACTAAAGGCTGGGGGCATAGTAACTAAAGGCTGGGGGCCCATAGTAACTAAAGGCTGGGGGCCATAGTAACTAAAGGCTGGGGGCCATAGTAACTAAAGGCTGGGGGCCATAGTAACTAAAGGCTGGGGGCCCATAGTAACTAAAGGCTGGGGGCCCATAGTAACTAAAGGCTGGGGCCATAGTAACTAAAGGCTGGGGGCCCATAGTAACTAAAGGCTGGGGGCCATAGTAACTAAAGGCTGGGGGCCCATAGTAACTAAAGGCTGGGGGCATAGTAACTAAAGGCTGGGGGCATAGTAACTAAAGGCTGGGGGCCCATAGTAACTAAAGGCTGGGGGCATAGTAACTAAAGGCTGGGGGCCCATAGTAACTAAAGGCTGGGGCCATAGTAACTAAAGGCTGGGGGCCCATAGTAACTAAAGGCTGGGGGCCCATAGTAACTAAAGGCTGGGGGCCCATAGTAACTAAAGGCTGGGGGCCCATAGTAACTAAAGGCTGGGGGCCCATAGTAACTAAAGGCTGGGGGCCCATAGTAACTAAAGGCTGGGGGCCATAGTAACTAAAGGCTGGGGGCCCATAGTAACTAAAGGCTGGGGGCCATAGTAACTAAAGGCTGGGGGCCCATAGTAACTAAAGGCTGGGGGCCCATAGTAACTAAAGGCTGGGGGCCCATAGTAACTAAAGGCTGGGGGCATAGTAACTAAAGGCTGGGGGCCATAGTAACTAAAGGCTGGGGGCCCATAGTAACTAAAGGCTGGGGGCATAGTAACTAAAGGCTGGGGGCCCATAGTAACTAAAGGCTGGGGGCCATAGTAACTAAAGGCTGGGGGCCCATAGTAACTAAAGGCTGGGGGCATAGTAACTAAAGGCTGGGGGCCCATAGTAACTAAAGGCTGGGGGCCCATAGTAACTAAAGGCTGGGGGCATAGTAACTAAAGGCTGGGGGCCCATAGTAACTAAAGGCTGGGGGCCATAGTAACTAAAGGCTGGGGGCCCATAGTAACTAAAGGCTGGGGGCATAGTAACTAAAGGCTGGGGGCCCATAGTAACTAAAGGCTGGGGGCCATAGTAACTAAAGGCTGGGGGCCCATAGTAACTAAAGGCTGGGGGCCATAGTAACTAAAGGCTGGGGGCCCATAGTAACTAAAGGCTGGGGGCATAGTAACTAAAGACTGGGGGCCCATAGTAACTAAAGGCTGGGGGCCCATAGTAACTAAAGGCTGGGGGCCCATAGTAACTAAAGGCTGGGGGCCCATAGTAACTAAAGGCTGGGGGCCCATAGTAACTAAAGGCTGGGGGCATAGTAACTAAAGGCTGGGGGCCATAGTAACTAAAGGCTGGGGGCCATAGTAACTAAAGGCTGGGGGCCCATAGTAACTAAAGGCTGGGGGCCATAGTAACTAAAGGCTGGGGGCCCATAGTAACTAAAGGCTGGGGGCATAGTAACTAAAGGCTGGGGGCCCATAGTAACTAAAGGCTGGGGGCCCATAGTAACTAAAGGCTGGGGGCCATAGTAACTAAAGGCTGGGGGCATAGTAACTAAAGGCTGGGGGCATAGTAACTAAAGGCTGGGGGCCATAGTAACTAAAGGCTGGGGGCCCATAGTAACTAAAGGCTGGGGGCCCATAGTAACTAAAGGCTGGGGGCATAGTAACTAAAGGCTGGGGGCCATAGTAACTAAAGGCTGGGGGCCATAGTAACTAAAGGCTGGGGGCCCATAGTAACTAAAGGCTGGGGGCCATAGTAACTAAAGGCTGGGGGCATAGTAACTAAAGGCTGGGGCCATAGTAACTAAAGGCTGGGGGCCCATAGTAACTAAAGGCTGGGGGCCATAGTAACTAAAGGCTGGGGGCCATAGTAACTAAAGGCTGGGGGCCCATAGTAACTAAAGGCTGGGGGCATAGTAACTAAAGGCTGGGGGCCCATAGTAACTAAAGGCTGGGGGCCCATAGTAACTAAAGGCTGGGGGCCCATAGTAACTAAAGGCTGGGGGCCATAGTAACTAAAGGCTGGGGGCCATAGTAACTAAAGGCTGGGGGCCCATAGTAACTAAAGGCTGGGGGCATAGTAACTAAAGGCTGGGGGCCCATAGTAACTAAAGGCTGGGGGCATAGTAACTAAAGGCTGGGGGCCATAGTAACTAAAGGCTGGGGGCCCATAGTAACTAAAGGCTGGGGGCCCATAGTAACTAAAGGCTGGGGGCCCATAGTAACTAAAGGCTGGGGGCATAGTAACTAAAGGCTGGGGCCCATAGTAACTAAAGGCTGGGGGCCCATAGTAACTAAAGGCTGGGGGCCATAGTAACTAAAGGCTGGGGGCCCATAGTAACTAAAGGCTGGGGCCATAGTAACTAAAGACTGGGGGCCCATAGTAACTAAAGGCTGGGGGCATAGTAACTAAAGGCTGGGGGCCCATAGTAACTAAAGGCTGGGGGCATAGTAACTAAAGGCTGGGGGCCCATAGTAACTAAAGGCTGGGGGCCCATAGTAACTAAAGGCTGGGGGCCCATAGTAACTAAAGGCTGGGGGCCATAGTAACTAAAGGCTGGGGGCCCATAGTAACTAAAGGCTGGGGGCATAGTAACTAAAGGCTGGGGGCCCATAGTAACTAAAGGCTGGGGGCCCATAGTAACTAAAGGCTGGGGGCCCATAGTAACTAAAGGCTGGGGGCCCATAGTAACTAAAGGCTGGGGGCCATAGTAACTAAAGGCTGGGGGCCCATAGTAACTAAAGGCTGGGGGCCCATAGTAACTAAAGGCTGGGGGCATAGTAACTAAAGGCTGGGGGCCCATAGTAACTAAAGGCTGGGGGCCCATAGTAACTAAAGGCTGGGGGCCCATAGTAACTAAAGGCTGGGGGCCCATAGGAACTAAAGGCTGGGGGTCCATAGTAACTAAAGGCTGGGGGCATAGTAACTAAAGGCTGGGGGCCCATAGTAACTAAAGGCAGGGGGCCCATAGTAACTAAAGGCTGGGGGCATAGTAACTAAAGGCTGGGGGCCCATAGTAACTAAAGGCTGGGGGCATAGTAACTAAAGGCTGGGGGCCCATAGTAACTAAAGGCTGGGGGCCCATAGTAACTAAAGGCTGGGGGCCCATAGTAACTAAAGGCTGGGGGCCCATAGTAACTAAAGGCTGGGGGCCATAGTAACTAAAGAATGGGGGCCCATAGTAACTAAAGGCTGGGGGCATAGTAACTAAAGGCTGGGGCCATAGTAACTAAAGCCGGGGGGCCCATAGTAACTACAGACTGGGGGCCCATAGTAACTAAAGGCTGGGGGCATAGTAACTAAAGGCTGGGGGCATAGTAACTAAAGGCTGGGGGCCATAGTAAATAAAGGTTGGGGGCCATAGTAACTAAAGGCTGGGGGCCCATAGTAACTAAAGGCTGGGGGCCATAGTAACTAAAGACTGGGGGCATAGTAACTAAAGGCTGGGGGCCCATAGTAACTAAAGGCTGGGGGCCCATAGTAACCAAAGACTGGGTAGCCCATAGTAACTAAAGGCTGGGGGCCCATAGTAACTAAAGGCTGGGGGCCCATAGTAACTAAAGGCTGGGGGCCCATAGTAACTAAAGGCTGGGGGCCCATAGTAACTAAAGACTGGGGGCCCATAGTAACTAAAGGCTGGGGGTCCATAGTAACTAAAGGCTGGGGGTCCATAGTAACTAAAGGCTGGGGGCCATAGTAACTAAAGGCTGGGGGCCCATAGTAACTAAAGGCTGGGGGCCCATAGTAACTAAAGGCTGGGGGCCCATAGTAACTAAAGGCTGGGGGCCCAGAGTAACTAAAGGCTGGAGGTCCATAGTAACTAAAGGCTGGGGGCCATAGTAACTAAAGGCTGGGGATCCCATAGTAACTAAAGTCTGGGGGCATAGTAACTAAAGGCTGGGGGCCCATAGTAACTAAAGGCTGGGGGCCCATAGTAACTAAAGGCTGGGGGCCCATAGTAACTAAAGTCTGGGGGCCCATAGGAACTAAAGGCTGGGGGCCCATAGGAACTAAAGGCTGGGGGTCCATAGTAACTAAAGGCTGGGGGCATAGTAACTAAAGGCTGGGGGCCCATAGTAACTAAAGGCTGGGGGCATAGTAAGTAAAGGCTGGGGGCCATAGTAACTAAAGGCTGGGGGCCCATAGTAACTAAAGGCTGGGGGCATAGTAACTAAAGGCTGGGGGCCCATAGTAACTAAAGGCTGGGGGCATAGTAACTAAAGGCTGGGGGCCTATAGTAACTAAAGGCTGGGGGCATAGTAACTAAAGGCTGGGGCCATAGTAACTAAAGGCTGGGGGCCCATAGTAACTAAAGGCTGGGGCCATAGTAACTAAAGGCTGGGAGCCCATAGTAACTAAAGGCTGGGGGCATAGTAACTAAAGGCTGGGGGCCCATAGTAACTAAAGGCTGGGGGCCATAGTAACTAAAGGCTGGGGGCCCATAGTAACTAAAGGCTGGGGGCCCATAGTAACTAAAGGCTGGGGGCCCATAGTAACTAAAGGCTGGGGGTCCATAGTAACTAAAGGCTGGGGGCCATAGTAACTAAAGGCTGGGGGCCCATAGTAACTAAAGGCTGGGGGCCCATAGTAACTAAAGGCTGGGGGCCCATAGTAACTAAAGGCTGGGGGCCCATAGTAACTAAAGGCTGGGGGTCCATAGTAACTAAAGGCTGGGGGCATAGTAACTAAAGGCTGGGGGCCCATAGTAACTAAAGGCTGGGGGCCCATAGTAACTAAAGGCTGGGGGCCCATAGTAACTAAAGGCTGGGGGCCCATAGTAACTAAAGGCTGGGGGCCCATAGTAACTAAAGGCTGGGGGCCCATAGTAACTAAAGGCTGGGGGCCCATAGTAACTAAAGGCTGGGGGCCATAGTAACTAAAGGCTGGGGGCCCATAGTAACTAAAGGCTGGGGGCCCATAGTAACTAAAGGCTGGGGGCCATAGTAACTAAAGGCTGGGGGCCCATAGTAACTAAAGGCTGGGGGCCATAGTAACTAAAGGCTGGGGGCCATAGTAACTAAAGGCTGGGGGCCCATAGTAACTAAAGGCTGGGGGCCCATAGTAACTAAAGGCTGGGGGCCATAGTAACTAAAGGCTGGGGGCCCATAGTAACTAAAGGCTGGGGGCATAGTAACTAAAGGCTGGGGGCCCATAGTAACTAAAGGCTGGGGGCCATAGTAACTAAAGGCTGGGGGCCCATAGTAACTAAAGGCTGGGGGCCCATAGTAACTAAAGGCTGGGGGCCATAGTAACTAAAGGCTGGGGGCCCATAGTAACTAAAGGCTGGGGGCCCATAGTAACTAAAGGCTGGGGGCCATAGTAACTAAAGGCTGGGGGCCATAGTAACTAAAGGCTGGGGGCCCATAGTAACTAAAGGCTGGGGGCCCATAGTAACTAAAGGCTGGGGGCCCATAGTAACTAAAGGCTGGGGGCCCATAGTAACTAAAGGCTGGGGCCCATAGTAACTAAAGGCTGGGGGCCCATAGTAACTAAAGGCTGGGGGCCCATAGTAACTAAAGGCTGGGGGCCCATAGTAACTAAAGGCTGGGGGCCCATAGTAACTAAAGGCTGGGGGCCCATAGTAACTAAAGGCTGGGGCCCATAGTAACTAAAGGCTGGGGGCCATAGTAACTAAAGGCTGGGGGCCCATAGTAACTAAAGGCTGGGGGCCCATAGTAACTAAAGGCTGGGGGCCCATAGTAACTAAAGGCTGGGGGCCATAGTAACTAAAGGCTGGGGGCCATAGTAACTAAAGGCTGGGGGCCCATAGTAACTAAAGGCTGGGGGCCATAGTAACTAAAGGCTGGGGGCATAGTAACTAAAGGCTGGGGCCCATAGTAACTAAAGGCTGGGGGCCCATAGTAACTAAAGGCTGGGGGCCCATAGTAACTAAAGGCTGGGGGCCATAGTAACTAAAGGCTGGGGGCCCATAGTAACTAAAGGCTGGGGGCATAGTAACTAAAGGCTGGGGGCCCATAGTAACTAAAGGCTGGGGGCCCATAGTAACTAAAGGCTGGGGGCATAGTAACTAAAGGCTGGGGGCCCATAGTAACTAAAGGCTGGGGGCATAGTAACTAAAGGCTGGGGGCCCATAGTAACTAAAGGCTGGGGGCATAGTAACTAAAGGCTGGGGGCCATAGTAACTAAAGGCTGGGGGCCCATAGTAACTAAAGGCTGGGGCCATAGTAACTAAAGGCTGGGAGCCCATAGTAACTAAAGGCTGGGGGCATAGTAACTAAAGGCTGGGGGCCCATAGTAACTAAAGGCTGGGGGCATAGTAACTAAAGGCTGGGGGCCCATAGTAACTAAAGGCTGGGGCCCATAGTAACTAAAGGCTGGGGGCCCATAGTAACTAAAGGCTGGGGGCCCATAGTAACTAAAGGCTGGGGGCCATAGTAACTAAAGGCTGGGGGCCATAGTAACTAAAGGCTGGGGGCCCATAGTAACTAAAGGCTGGGGGCCATAGTAACTAAAGGCTGGGGGCCCATAGTAACTAAAGGCTGGGGGCCCATAGTAACTAAAGGCTGGGGGCCATAGTAACTAAAGGCTGGGGGCCCATAGTAACTAAAGGCTGGGGGCCCATAGTAACTAAAGGCTGGGGGCCCATAGTAACTAAAGGCTGGGGGCCCATAGTAACTAAAGGCTGGGGGCCCATAGTAACTAAAGGCTGGGGGCCCATAGTAACTAAAGGCTGGGGGCCCATAGTAACTAAAGGCTGGGGGCCATAGTAACTAAAGGCTGGGGGCCCATAGTAACTAAAGGCTGGGGGCCATAGTAACTAAAGGCTGGGGGCCCATAGTAACTAAAGGCTGGGGGCCCATAGTAACTAAAGGCTGGGGGCCCATAGTAACTAAAGGCTGGGGGCCCATAGTAACTAAAGGCTGGGGGCCCATAGTAACTAAAGGCTGGGGGCCATAGTAACTAAAGGCTGGGGGCCATAGTAACTAAAGGCTGGGGGCCCATAGTAACTAAAGGCTGGGGGCATAGTAACTAAAGGCTGGGGGCCCATAGTAACTAAAGGCTGGGGGCCCATAGTAACTAAAGGCTGGGGGCCATAGTAACTAAAGGCTGGGGGCCCATAGTAACTAAAGGCTGGGGGCCCATAGTAACTAAAGGCTGGGGCCATAGTAACTAAAGGCTGGGGGCCATAGTAACTAAAGGCTGGGGCCATAGTAACTAAAGGCTGGGGGCCCATAGTAACTAAAGGCTGGGGGCCATAGTAACTAAAGGCTGGGGGCCCATAGTAACTAAAGGCTGGGGGCCATAGTAACTAAAGGCTGGGGGCCCATAGTAACTAAAGGCTGGGGGCCCATAGTAACTAAAGGCTGGGGGCCCATAGTAACTAAAGGCTGGGGGCCCATAGTAACTAAAGGCTGGGGGCCCATAGTAACTAAAGGCTGGGGGTCCATAGTAACTAAAGGCTGGGGGCCATAGTAACTAAAGGCTGGGGGCATAGTAACTAAAGGCTGGGGGCCCATAGTAACTAAAGGCTGGGGGCCCATAGTAACTAAAGGCTGGGGGCCCATAGTAACTAAAGGCTGGGGGCCCATAGTAACTAAAGGCTGGGGGCCCATAGTAACTAAAGGCTGGGGGCCATAGTAACTAAAGGCTGGGGGCCATAGTAACTAAAGGCTGGGGGCCCATAGTAACTAAAGGCTGGGGGCCATAGTAACTAAAGGCTGGGGGCCCATAGTAACTAAAGGCTGGGGGCCCATAGTAACTAAAGGCTGGGGGCCCATAGTAACTAAAGGCTGGGGGCATAGTAACTAAAGGCTGGGGGCCCATAGTAACTAAAGGCTGGGGGCCATAGTAACTAAAGGCTGGGGGCCCATAGTAACTAAAGGCTGGGGGCCCATAGTAACTAAAGGCTGGGGGCCATAGTAACTAAAGGCTGGGGGCCCATAGTAACTAAAGGCTGGGGGCCATAGTAACTAAAGGCTGGGGCCATAGTAACTAAAGGCTGGGGGCCCATAGTAACTAAAGGCTGGGGGCCCATAGTAACTAAAGGCTGGGGGCCCATAGTAACTAAAGGCTGGGGGCCCATAGTAACTAAAGGCTGGGGGCCATAGTAACTAAAGGCTGGGGGCCCATAGTAACTAAAGGCTGGGGGCCCATAGTAACTAAAGGCTGGGGGCATAGTAACTAAAGGCTGGGGGCCCATAGTAACTAAAGGCTGGGGGCCCATAGTAACTAAAGGCTGGGGGCCCATAGTAACTAAAGGCTGGGGGCCATAGTAACTAAAGGCTGGGGGCCCATAGTAACTAAAGGCTGGGGGCCATAGTAACTAAAGGCTGGGGGCCATAGTAACTAAAGGCTGGGGGCCCATAGTAACTAAAGGCTGGGGGCCCATAGTAACTAAAGGCTGGGGGCCATAGTAACTAAAGGCTGGGGGCCCATAGTAACTAAAGGCTGGGGGCATAGTAACTAAAGGCTGGGGGCCCATAGTAACTAAAGGCTGGGGGCCCATAGTAACTAAAGGCTGGGGGCCCATAGTAACTAAAGGCTGGGGGCATAGTAACTAAAGGCTGGGGCCCATAGTAACTAAAGGCTGGGGGCCATAGTAACTAAAGGCTGGGGGCCCATAGTAACTAAAGGCTGGGGGCCCATAGTAACTAAAGGCTGGGGGCCATAGTAACTAAAGGCTGGGGGCCCATAGTAACTAAAGGCTGGGGGCATAGTAACTAAAGGCTGGGGGCCCATAGTAACTAAAGGCTGGGGGCCATAGTAACTAAAGGCTGGGGGCCCATAGTAACTAAAGGCTGGGGCCATAGTAACTAAAGGCTGGGGGCCCATAGTAACTAAAGGCTGGGGGCCCATAGTAACTAAAGGCTGGGGCCATAGTAACTAAAGGCTGGGGGCCCATAGTAACTAAAGGCTGGGGGCATAGTAACTAAAGGCTGGGGGCATAGTAACTAAAGGCTGGGGGCCCATAGTAACTAAAGGCTGGGGCATAGTAACTAAAGGCTGGGGGCCCATAGTAACTAAAGGCTGGGGGCCATAGTAACTAAAGGCTGGGGGCCATAGTAACTAAAGGCTGGGGGCATAGTAACTAAAGGCTGGGGCCATAGTAACTAAAGGCTGGGGGCCCATAGTAACTAAAGGCTGGGGCCATAGTAACTAAAGGCTGGGGGCCCATAGTAACTAAAGGCTGGGGGCATAGTAACTAAAGGCTGGGGGCCCATAGTAACTAAAGGCTGGGGACATAGTAACTAAAGGCTGGGGGCCCATAGTAACTAAAGGCTGGGGGCCCATAGTAACTAAAGACTGGGGGCCCATAGTAAATAAAGGCTGGGGGCCATAGTAACTAAAGGCTGGGGGCCCATAGTAACTAAAGGCTGGGGGCATAGTAACTAAAGGCTGGGGGCCCATAGTAACTAAAGGCTGGGGGCCCATAGTAACTAAAGGCTGGGGGCCCATAGTAACTAAAGGCTGGGGGCCATAGTAACTAAAGGCTGGGGGTCCATAGTAACTAAAGGCTGGGGGCATAGTAACTAAAGGCTGGGGGCCCATAGTAACTAAAGGCTGGGGGCATAGTAACTAAAGGCTGGGGGCCCATAGTAACTAAAGGCTGGGGGCCCATAGTAACTAAAGGCTGGGGGCCCATAGTAACTAAAGGCTGGGGGCCCATAGTAACTAAAGGCTGGGGGTCCATAGTAACTAAAGGCTGGGGGCCCATAGTAACTAAAGGCTGGGGGCCCATAGTAACTAAAGGCTGGGGGCCCATAGTAACTAAAGGCTGGGGGCATAGTAACTAAAGGCTGGGGGCCCATAGTAACTAAAGGCTGGGGGCATAGTAACTAAAGGCTGGGAGCCCATAGTAACTAAAGGCTGGGGGCCATAGTAACTAAAGGCTGGGGGCCATAGTAACTAAAGGCTGGGGGCCCATAGTAACTAAAGGCTGGGGGCATAGTAACTAAAGGCTGGGGGCCCATAGTAACTAAAGGCTGGGGGCATAGTAACTAAAGGCTGGGGCCCATAGTAACTAAAGGCTGGGGGCCATAGTAACTAAAGGCTGGGGGCCCATAGTAACTAAAGGCTGGGGGCCCATAGTAACTAAAGGCTGGGGGCCATAGTAACTAAAGGCTGGGGGCCCATAGTAACTAAAGGCTGGGGGCCCATAGTAACTAAAGGCTGGGGGCCCATAGTAACTAAAGGCTGGGGGCCATAGTAACTAAAGGCTGGGGGCCCATAGTAACTAAAGGCTGGGGGCATAGTAACTAAAGGCTGGGGGCCATAGTAACTAAAGGCTGGGGGCCCATAGTAACTAAAGACTGGGGGCCCATAGTAACTAAAGGCTGGGGGCCATAGTAACTAAAGGCTGGGGGCCCATAGTAACTAAAGGCTGGGGGCCATAGTAACTAAAGGCTGGGGGCCCATAGTAACTAAAGGCTGGGGGCCCATAGTAACTAAAGGCTGGGGGCATAGTAACTAAAGGCTGGGGGCCCATAGTAACTAAAGGCTGGGGCCCATAGTAACTAAAGGCTGGGGCCATAGTAACTAAAGGCTGGGGGCCCATAGTAACTAAAGGCTGGGGGCCCATAGTAACTAAAGGCTGGGGGCCCATAGTAACTAAAGGCTGGGGGCCATAGTAACTAAAGGCTGGGGGCATAGTAACTAAAGGCTGGGGGCCCATAGTAACTAAAGGCTGGGGGCATAGTAACTAAAGGCTGGGGGCCCATAGTAACTAAAGGCTGGGGCCATAGTAACTAAAGGCTGGGGGCCCATAGTAACTAAAGGCATTGGGGGCCCATAGTAACTAAAGGCTGGGGGCCATAGTAACTAAAGGCTGGGGGCCCATAGTAACTAAAGGCTGGGGCCATAGTAACTAAAGGACTGGGGGCCCATAGTAACTAAAGGCTGGGGGCCCATAGTAACTAAAGGCTGGGGGCATAGTAACTAAAGGCTGGGGGCATAGTAACTAAAGGCTGGGGGCATAGTAACTAAAGGCTGGGGGCCCATAGTAACTAAAGGCTGGGGGCATAGTAACTAAAGGCTGGGGGCCCATAGTAACTAAAGGCTGGGGCCATAGTAACTAAAGGCTGGGGGCCCATAGTAACTAAAGGCTGGGGGCCCATAGTAACTAAAGGCTGGGGGCCCATAGTAAATAAAGGCTGGGGGCCCATAGTAACTAAAGGCTGGGGGCCCATAGTAACTAAAGGCTGGGGGCCCATAGTAACTAAAGGCTGGGGGCCCATAGTAACTAAAGGCTGGGGGCCCATAGTAACTAAAGGCTGGGGGCCCATAGTAACTAAAGGCTGGGGGCCCATAGTAACTAAAGGCTGGGGGCCCATAGTAACTAAAGGCTGGGGGCCCATAGTAACTAAAGGCTGGGGGCCCATAGTAACTAAAGGCTGGGGGCATAGTAACTAAAGGCTGGGGGCCCATAGTAACTAAAGGCTGGGGGCCCATAGTAACTAAAGGCTGGGGGCCCATAGTAACTAAAGGCTGGGGGCCCATAGTAACTAAAGGCTGGGGGCCCATAGTAACTAAAGGCTGGGGGCCCATAGTAACTAAAGGCTGGGGGCATAGTAACTAAAGGCTGGGGGCCCATAGTAACTAAAGGCTGGGGGCATAGTAACTAAAGGCTGGGGCCCATAGTAACTAAAGGCTGGGGGCCCATAGTAACTAAAGGCTGGGGGCCATAGTAACTAAAGGCTGGGGGCCCATAGTAACTAAAGGCTGGGGGCCCATAGTAACTAAAGGCTGGGGGCCCATAGTAACTAAAGGCTGGGGGCCCATAGTAACTAAAGGCTGGGGGCCATAGTAACTAAAGAATGGGGGCCCATAGTAACTAAAGGCTGGGGGCAATAGTAACTAAAGGCTGGGGCCATAGTAACTAAAGGCTGGGGGCCCATAGTAACTAAAGATTGGGGGCCCATAGTAACTAAAGGCTGGGGCCATAGTAACTAAAGGCTGGGGGCCCATAGTAACTAAAGGCTGGGGCATAGTAACTAAAGACTGGGGGCCCATAGTAACTAAAGGCTGGGGGCCCATAGTAACTAAAGGCTGGGGGCATAGTAACTAAAGGCTGGGGGCATAGTAACTAAAGGCTGGGGCCCATAGTAACTAAAGGCTGGGGCCATAGTAACTAAAGGCTGGGAGCCCATAGTAACTAAAGGCTGGGGGCCCATAGTAACTAAAGGCTGGGGGCATAGTAACTAAAGGCTGGGGGCATAGTAACTAAAGGCTGGGGTCATAGTAACTAAAGGCTGGGGGCCCATAGTAACTAAAGGCTGGGGGCATAGTAACTAAAGGCTGGGGGCATAGTAACTAAAGGCTGGGGCCATAGTAACTAAAGGCTGGGGGCCCATAGTAACTAAAGATTGGGGGCCCATAGTAACTAAAGGCTGGGGCCATAGTAACTAAAGGCTGGGGGCCCATAGTAACTAAAGGCTGGGGCATAGTAACTAAAGACTGGGGGCCCATAGTAACTAAAGGCTGGGGGCCCATAGTAACTAAAGGCTGGGGGCATAGTAACTAAAGGCTGGGGGCATAGTAACTAAAGGCTGGGGGCATAGTAACTAAAGGCTGGGGGCCCATAGTAACTAAAGGCGTTGGGCATAGTAACTAAAGGCTGGGGGCCCATAGTAACTAAAGGCTGGGCCCATAGTAACTAAAGGCTGGGGGCCCATAGTAACTAAAGGCTGGGGGCCCATAGTAACTAAAGGCTGGGGGCCCATAGTAAATAAAGGCTGGGGGCCCATAGTAACTAAAGGCTGGGGGCCCATAGTAACTAAAGGCTGGGCCCATAGTAACTAAAGGCTGGGGGCCCATAGTAACTAAAGTCTGGGGGCCCATAGTAACTAAAGGCTGGGGGCCCATAGTAACTAAAGGCTGGGGCCATAGTAACTAAAGACTGGGGGCCCATAGTAACTAAAGGCTGGGGGCCCATAGTAACTAAAGGCTGGGGGCCCATAGTAACTAACGGCTGTGGGCATAGTAACTAAAGGCTGGGAGCCCATAGTAACTAAAGGCTTGGGGCCCATATTAACTAAAGGCTGGGGGCCCATAGTAACTAAAGGCTGTCGGCATAATAACTAAAGGCTGGGGGCCCATAGTAACTAAAGGCTGGGGGCATAGTAACTAAAGGCTGGGGGTATAGTAACTAAATGCTGGGGCCCCATAGTACCTAAAAGCTGGGGGCCCATAGTAACTAAAGGCTGGGGGCCCATAGTAACTAAAGGCTGGGGGCATAGTAACTACAGGCTGGCGGCCCATAGTAACTAAAGGCTGGGGCCCATAATAACAAAATGCTGGGGGCATAGTAACTAAAGGCTGGGGGGCCATAGTAACTAAAGGCTGGGGCATAGTAACTAAAGGGTGGGCCCATAGTAACTAAAGGCTGGGGGCATAGTAACTAAAGGGTGGGGGCCCATAGTGACTAAAGGCTGGGGGCATAGTAACTAAAGGCTGGGGCCATAGTAACTAAAGGCTGGGGGCATAGTAACTAAAGGCTTGGGGCATAGTAACTAAAGGTTGAGGGCATAGTAGCTAAAGGCTGGGGGCATAGTAACTAAAGGCTGGGGGCCCATAGTAACTAAAGGCTGGGGGCATAGTAACTAAAGGCTGGGGGCATAGTAACTAAAGGCTGGGGGCCCATAGTAACTAAAGGCTGGGGGCCCATAGTAACTAAAGACTGGGGGCCCATAGTAACTAAAGGCTGGGGGCCGATAGTAACTAAAGGATGGGGGCCGATAGTAACTAAAGGTTGGGGGCCCATAGTAACTAAAGACTGGGGGCCCATAGTAACTAAAGGCTGGGGCCATAGTAACTAAAGGCTGGGGGCCCATCGTAACTAAAGGCTGGGGCATAGTAACTAAAGGCTGGGGGCATAGTAACTAAAGGCTGATGGCATAGTAACTAAAGGCTGGGGAAATAGTAACTAAAGGCTGGGGGCCCATAGTAACTAAAGGCTGGGGGCATAGTAACTAAATGCTGGGGCCATAGTAACTAAAGGCTGGGGGACCATAGTAACTAAAGGCTGGGGGCCCATAGTAACTAAAGGCTGGGGGCATAGTAACTAAAGGCTGGGGGCCCATAGTAACTGAAGGCTGGGGGCCCATAGTAACTAAAGGCTGGGGGCCAATAGTAACTAAAGGCTGGGTGCCCATAGTAACTAAAGGCTGGGGGTGTAGTAACTAAAGGCTGGGGGCATAGTAACTAAAGGCTGTGGGCATAGTAACTAAAGACTGGGGCCATAGTAACTAAAGGCTGGGGGCCCATAGTAACTAAAGGCTGGGGGCCCATAGTAACTAAAGGCTGGGGGCATAGTAACTAAAGGCTGGGGGCATAGTAACTAAAGGCTGGGGCCATAGTAACTAAAGGCTGGGGGCCCATAGTAACTAAAGGCTGGGGGCCATAGTAACTAAAGGCTGGGGGCATAGTAACTAAAGGCTGGGGGCATAGTAACTAAAGGCTGGGGGCCATAGTAACTAAAGGCTGGGGGCCCATAGTAACTAAAGGCTGGGGGCATAGTAACTAAAGGCTGGGGGCATAGTAACTAAAGGCTGGGGGCCATAGTAACTAAAGGCTGGGGGCCCATAGTAACTAAAGGCTGGGGGCCCATAGTAACTAAAGGCTGGGGGCCCATAGTAACTAAAGGCTGGGGGCCCATAGTAACTAAAGGCTGGGGGCCCATAGTAACTAAAGGCTGGGGGCCCATAGTAACTAAAGGCTGGGGGCCCATAGTAACTAAAGGCTGGGGGCATAGTAACTAAAGGCTGGGGGCCCATAGTAACTAAAGGCTGGGGGCATAGTAACTAAAGGCTGGGGGCATAGTAACTAAAGGCTGGGGGCCATAGTAACTAAAGGCTGGGGGCCCATAGTAACTAAAGGCTGGGGGCCCATAGTAACTAAAGGCTGGGGCCATAGTAACTAAAGGCTGGGGGCCCATAGTAACTAAAGGCTGGGGGCATAGTAACTAAAGGCTGGGGGCCCATAGTAACTAAAGGCTGGGGGCCCATAGTAACTAAAGGCTGGGGGCATAGTAACTAAAGGCTGGGGGCCCATAGTAACTAAAGGCTGGGGGCATAGTAACTAAAGGCTGGGGGCCCATAGTAACTAAAGGCTGGGGCATAGTAACTAAAGGCTGGGGGCCCATAGTAACTAAAGGCTGGGGCCCATAGTAACTAAAGGCTGGGGGCCCATAGTAACTAAAGGCTGGGGGCCCATAGTAACTAAAGGCTGGGGGCCCATAGTAACTAAAGGCTGGGGGCCCATAGTAACTAAAGGCTGGGGGCCCATAGTAACTAAAGGCTGGGGGCCCATAGTAACTAAAGGCTGGGGGCCCATAGTAACTAAAGGCTGGGGGCCCATAGTAACTAAAGGCTGGGGGCCCATAGTAACTAAAGGCTGGGGGCATAGTAACTAAAGGCTGGGAGCCCATAGTAACTAAAGGCTGGGGGCCCATAGTAACTAAAGGCTGGGGGCCCATAGTAACTAAAGGCTGGGGGCCCATAGTAACTAAAGGCTGGGGGCCCATAGTAACTAAAGGCTGGGGGTCCATAGTAACTAAAGGCTGGGGGCATAGTAACTAAAGGCTGGGGGCCCATAGTAACTAAAGGCTGGGGGCCCATAGTAACTAAAGGCTGGGGGCATAGTAACTAAAGGCTGGGGGCCCATAGTCACTAAAGGCTGGGGGCATAGTAACTAAAAGCTGGGAGCCCATAGTAACTAAAGGCTGGGGGCATAGTAATTAAAGGCTGGGGCCATAGTAACTAAAGGCTGGGGGCCCATAGTAACTAAAGGCTGGGGGCATAGTAACTAAAGGCTGGGGGCCCATAGTAACTAAAGGCTGGGGGCATAGTAACTAAAGGCTGGGGCCCATAGTAACTAAAGGCTGGGGCCATAGTAACTAAAGGCTGGGAGCCCATAGTAACTAAAGGCTGGGGGCCCATAGTAACTAAAGGCTGGGGGCATAGTAACTAAAGGCTGGGGGCCCATAGTAACTAAAGGCTGGGGGCCCATAGTAACTAAAGGCTGGGGGCCCATAGTAACTAAAGGCTGGGGGCCATAGTAACTAAAGGCTGGGGGCCCATAGTAACTAAAGGCTGGGGGCATAGTAACTAAAGGCTGGGGCCATAGTAACTAAAGGCTGGGGGCCCATAGTAACTAAAGGCTGGGGGCCCATAGTAACTAAAGCCTGGGGGCCATAGTAACTAAAGGCTGGGGGCCCATAGTAACTAAAGGCTGGGGCCATAGTAACTAAAGGCTGGGGGCCCATAGTAACTAAAGGCTGGGGGCCCATAGTAACTAAAGGCTGGGGGCATAGTAACTAAAGGCTGGGGGCATAGTAACTAAAGGCTGGGGCCCATAGTAACTAAAGGCTGGGGCCATAGTAACTAAAGGCTGGGGGCCCATAGTAACTAAAGGCTGGGGGCCCATAGTAACTAAAGGCTGGGGGCATAGTAACTAAAGGCTGGGGGCATAGTAACTAAAGGCTGGGGCCATAGTAACTAAAGGCTGGGGGCCCATAGTAACTAAAGGCTGGGGGCCCATAGTAACTAAAGGCTGGGGGCATAGTAACTAAAGGCTGGGGGCCCATAGTAACTAAAGGCTGGGGGCCCATAGTAACTAAAGGCTGGGGGCCATAGTAACTAAAGGCTGGGGGCCCATAGTAACTAAAGGCTGGGGGTGCCATAGTAACTAAAGGCTGGGGGCCCATAGTAACTAAAGGCTGGGGGCATAGTAACTAAAGGCTGGGGGCCCATAGTAACTAAAGGCTGGGGGCCCATAGTAACTAAAGGCTGGGGGCCCATAGTAACTAAAGGCTGGGGGCATAGTAACTAAAGGCTGGGGGCATAGTAACTAAAGGCTGGGGGCCCATAGTAACTAAAGGCTGGGGCCATAGTAACTAAAGAGCTGGGGGCCCATAGTAACTAAAGGCTGGGGGCATAGTAACTAAAGGCTGGGGGCCCATAGTAACTAAAGGCTGGGGGCATAGTAACTAAAGGCTGGGGGCCCATTGTAACTAAAGGCTGGGGACCCATAGTAACTAAAGGCTGGGGGCCCATAGTAACTAAAGGCTGGGGGTCCATAGTAACTAAAGGCTGGGGGTCCATAGTAACTAAAGGCTGGGGGCCCATAGTAACTAAAGGCTGGGGGCCCATAGTAACTAAAGGCTGGGGGCCCATAGTAACTAAAGGCTGGGGGCCCATAGTAACTAAAGGCTGGGGGCCCATAGTAACTAAAGGCTGGGGGCCCATAGTAACTAAAGGCTGGGGGCATAGTAACTAAAGGCTGGGGGCCCATAGTAACTAAAGGCTGGGGGCATAGTAACTAAAGGCTGGGGGCCCATAGTAACTAAAGGCTGGGGGCCCATAGTAACTAAAGGCTGGGGGCCCATAGTAACTAAAGGCTGGGGGCCCATAGGAACTAAAGGCTGGGGGTCCATAGTAACTAAAGGCTGGGGGCATAGTAACTAAAGGCTGGGGGCCCATAGTAACTAAAGGCTGGGGGCCCATAGTAACTAAAGGCTGGGGGCATAGTAACTAAAGGCTGGGGGCCCATAGTCACTAAAGGCTGGGGGCATAGTAACTAAAAGCTGGGAGCCCATAGTAACTAAAGGCTGGGGGCATAGTAATTAAAGGATAGGGCCATAGTAACTAAAGGCTGGGGGCCCATAGTAACTAAAGGCTGGGGGCATAGTAACTAAAGGCTGGGGGCCCATAGTAACTAAAGGCTGGGGGCATAGTAACTAAAGGCTGGGGCCCATAGTAACTAAAGGCTGGGGCCATAGTAACTAAAGGCTGGGAGCCCATAGTAACTAAAGGCTGGGGGCCCATAGTAACTAAAGGCTGGGGGCATAGTAACTAAAGACTGGGGGCCCATAGTAACTAAAGGCTGGGGGCCCATAGTAACTAAAGGCTGGGGGCCCATAGTAACTAAAGGCTGGGGGCCCATAGTAACTAAAGGCTGGGGCCATAGTAACTAAAGGCTGGGGGCCCATAGTAACTAAAGGCTGGGGGCCCATAGTAACTAAAGGCTGGGGCCATAGTAACTAAAGGCTGGGGGCCCATAGTAACTAACGGCTGGGGGCATAGTAACTAAAGGCTGGGGGCCCATAGTAACTAAAGGCTGTGGTCCCATAGTAACTAAAGGCTGGGGGCCCATAGTATTTAATGGCTGGGGGCATAGTAACTAAAGGCTGGGGGCCCATAGTAACTAAAGGCTGGGGGCATAGTAACTAAAGGCTGGGGGTATAGTAACTAAAGGCTGGGGCCCAAAGTAACTAAAAGCTGGGGGCCCATAGTAACTAAAGGCTGGGGGCATAGTAACTAAAGGCTGGGGGCCCTTAATAACTAAAGGCTGGGGCCCATAGTAACTAAAGGCTGGGGGCATAGTAACTAAAGGCTGGGGGCCCATAGTAACTAAAGGCTGGGGGCATAGTAACTAAAGGCTGGGGCCATAGTAACTAAAGACTGGGGGCATAGTAACTAAAGTCTGGGGGCATAGTAACTAAAGGCTGGGGCCATAGTAACTAAAGGCTGGGGGCCCATAGTAACTAAAGGGTGGGGGCATAGTACCTAAAGCCTGAGGGCATAGTAACTAAAGGCTGGGGGCATAGTAACTAAAGGCTGGGGGCCCATAGTAACTAAAGGCTGGGGGCCCATAGTAACTAAAGGCTGGGGGCATAGTAACTAAAGGCTGGGGGCATAGTAACTAAAGGCTGGGGGCACATAGTAACTAAAGGCTGGGGGAATAGTAACTAAAGGCTGGGGGCACAGTAACTAAAGGCTGGGGGCCCATAGTAACTAAAGGCTGGGGGCCCATAGTAACTAAAGGCTGGGGGCATAGTAACTAAAGGCTGGGGGCATAGTAACTAAAGGCTGGGGGCATAGTAACTAAAGGCTGGGGGCCCATAGTAACTAAAGGCTGGGGGCATAGTAACTAAAGGCTGGGGGCACATAGTAACTAAAGGCTGGGGGCACATAGTAACTAAAGGCTGGGGGCATAGTAACTAAAGGCTGGGGGCACATAGTAACTAAAGGCTGGGGACATAGTAACTAAAGGCTGGGGGCACATAGTAACTAAAGGCTGGGGGCACATAGTAACTAAAGGCTGGGGGCATAGTAACTAAAGGCTGGGGGCACATAGTAACTAAAGGCTGGGGGCATAGTAACTAAAGGCTGGGGGCACAGTAACTAAAGGCTGGGGGCCCATAGTAACTAAAGCCTGGGGGCATAGTAACTAAAGGCTGGGGGCATAGTAACTAAAGTCTGGGGGCATAGTAACTAAAGGGTGGGGGCCCATAGTAACTAAAGGCTGGGGGCCCATAGTAACTAAAGTCTGGGGGCCCATAGTAACTAAAGGCTGGGGGCCCATAGTAACTAAAGTCTAGGGGCCCATAGTAACTAAAGGCTGGGGGCCCATAGTAACTAAAGGCTGGGGCCATAGTAACTAAAGGCTGGGGGCCCATAGTAACTAAAGGCTGGGGGCCCATAGTAACTAAAGGCTGGGGCCATAGTAACTAAAGGCTGGGGGCCCATAGTAACTAACGGCTGGGGGCATAGTAACTAAAGGCTGGGGGCCCATAGTAACTAAAGGCTGGGGGCCCATAGTAACTAAAGGCTTTGGGCCCATAGTAACTAAAGGCTGGGTGCATAGTAACTAAAGGCTGGGGGCCAATAGTAACTAAAGGCTGGGGGCATAGTAACTAAAGGCTGGGGGCATAGTAACTAAAGGCTGGGGGCCCATAGTAACTAAAAGCTGGGGGCCCATAGTAACTAAAGGCTGGGGGCCCATAGTAACTAAAGGCTGGGGGCATAGTAACTAAAGGCTGGGGGCCCATAGTACCTAAAGGCTGGGGCCCATAGTAACTAAAGGCTGGGGGCATAGTAACTAAAGGCTGGGGGCCCATAGTAACTAAAGGCTGGTGGCATAGTAACTAAAGGCTGGGGGCATATTAACTAAAGGCTGGGGGCCCATAGTAACTAAAGGCTTGTGGCCCATAGTAACTAAAGGATGGGGGCATAGTAACTAAAGGCTGGGGGCCCATAGTAACTAAAGGCTGGGGACCCATAGTAACTAAAGGCTGGGGGCCCATAGTAACTAAAGACTGGGGGCCCATAGTAACTAAAGGCTGGGGGCCCATAGTAACTAAAGGCTGGGGGCCCATAGTAACTAAAGGGTGGGGGCCCATAGTAACTAAAGGCTGGAGGCCCATAGTAACTAAAGGCTGGGGGCCCATAGTAACTAAAGACTGGGGGCCCATAGTAACTAAAGGCTGGGGGCCCATAGTAACTAAAGGCTGGGGGCCCATAGTAACTAAAGGCTGGGGGCATAGTAACTAAAGGCTGGGGGCCCATAGTAAGTAAAGGCTGGGCCATAGTAACTAAAGGCTGGGGCCATAGTATCTAAAGGCTGGGGGCCCATAGTAACTAGAGCCTGGGGGCATAGTAACTAAAGGCTGGGTGCCCATAGTAACTAAAGGCTGGGCCCATAGTAACTAAAGGCTGGGGCCATAGTAACTAAAGACTGGGGGCCCATAGTAACTAAAGGCTGGGGGCCAATAGTAACTAAAGGCTGGGGGCATAGTAACTAAAGGCTGGGGGCATAGTAACTAAAGGCTGGGGGCCCATAGTAACTAACGGCTGGGGGCATAGTAACTACAGGCTGGGGTCCCATAGTAACTAAAGGCTGGGGGCATAGTAACTAAAGACAGGGGGCCCATAGTAACTAAAGGCTGGGGGCATAGTAACTAAAGGCTGGGGGCCCATAGTAACTAAAGGCTGGGGGTATAGTAACTAAAGGTTGGGGGCCCATAGTAACTAAAAGCTGGGGGCCCATAGTAACTAAAGGCTGGGGGCCCATAGTAACTAAAGGCTGGGGGCATAGTAACTAAAGGCTGGGGGCATAGTAACTAAAGGCTGGGGGCCCATAGTAACTAAAGGCTGGGGCCCATAGTAACTAAAGGCTGGGGGCATAGTAACTAAAGGCTGGGGGCCCATAGTAACTAAAGGCTGGGGGCATAGTAACTAAAGGGTGGGCCCATAGTAACTAAAGGCTGGGGGCATAGTAACTAAAGGTTGGGGGCATAGTAACTAAAGGCTGAGGGCATAGTAACTAAAGGCTGGGGGCATAGTAAGTAAAGGCTGGGGGCCCATAGTAACTAAAGGATGGGCCCATAGTAACTAAAGGCTGGGGCTATAGTAACTAAAGGCTGGGGGCCCATAGTAACTAGAGGCTGGGGGCATAGTAACTAAAGGCTGGGGGCCCATAGTAACTAAAGTCTGGGCCCATAGTAACTAAAGGCTGGGGCCATAGTAACTAAAGGCTGGGGGCACCCAGGGTAACTAAAGGCTGGGGGCCCATAGTAACTAAAGGCTGGGGCCATAGTAACTAAAGGCCGGGGGAATAGTAACTAAATGTGGGGGCATAGTAACTAAAGGCTGGGGGCCCATAGTAACTAAAGGCTGGGGGCGCATAGTAACTAAAGGCTGGGGTCATAGTAACTAAAGGCTGGGGGCCCATAGTAACTAAAGGCTGGGGGCCCATAGTAACTAAAGGCTGGGGCCATAGTAACTAAAGGCTGGGGGCCCATAGTAACTAAAGGCTGGGGGCATAGTAACTAAAGGCTGGGGGCCCATAGTAACTAAAGGCTGGGGGCCCATAGTAACTAAAGGCTGGGGGCATAGTAACTAAAGACTGGGGGCATAGTAACTAAAGACTGGGGGCATAGTAACTAAAGGCTGGGGGCATAGTAACTAAATGCTGGGGCCATAGTAACTAAAGGATGGGGGCATAGTAACTAAAGGCTGGGGGCATAGTAACTAAAGGCTGGGGTCATAGTAACTAAAGGCTGGGGGCCCATAGTAACTAAAGGCTGGGGGCATAGTAACTAAAGGCTGCGGGCATAGTAACTAAAGGCTGGGGCCATAGTAACTAAAGGCTGCGGGCCCATAGTAACTAAAGACTGGGGGCCCATAGTAACTAAAGGCTGGGGCCATAGTAACTAAAGGCTGGGGGCCCATAGTAACTAAAGGCTGGGGCATAGTAACTAAAGACTGGGGGCCCATAGTAACTAAAGGCTGGGGGCCCATAGTAACTAAATGCTGGGGGCATAGTAACTAAAGGCTGGGGGCATAGTAACTAAAGGCTGGGGGCATAGTAACTAAAGGCTGGGGGCCCATAGTAACTAAAGGCTGGGGGCATAGTAACTAAAGGCTGGGGGCATAGTAACTAAAGTCTGGGGCCATAGTAACTAAAGGCTGGGGGCCCATAGTAACTAAAGGCTGGGGGCAGAGTAACTAAAGGATGGGGGCCCATAGTAACTAAAGGCTGGGGGCCCATAGTAACTAAAGGCTGGGGGCCCATAGTAACTAAAGGCTGGGGGCATAGTAACTATAGGCTGGCGGCCCATAGTAACTAAAGGCTGGGGGCCCATAGTAACTAAAGGCTGGGGGCCCATAGTAACTAAAGGATGGGGGCCCATAGTAACTAAAGGCTGGGGGCCCATAGTAACTAAAGGCTGGGGCCATAGTAACTAAAGGCTGGGGGCCCATAGTAACTAAAGACTGGGGGCCCATAGTAACTAAAGACTGGGGCCATAGTAACTAAAGGCTGGGGGCCCATAGTAACTAAAGGCTGGGGCATAGTAACTAAAGACTGGGGGCCCATAGTAACTAAAGGCTGGGGGCCCATAGTAACTAAAGGCTGGGGGCATAGTAACTAAAGGCTGGGGGCATAGTAACTAAAGGCTGGGGGCATAGTAACTAAAGGCTGGGGGCCCATAGTAACTAAAGGCTGGGGGCATAGTAACTAAAGGCTGGGGGCATAGTAACTAAAGTCTGGGGCCATAGTAACTAAAGGCTGGGGGCCCATAGTAACTAAAGGCTGGGGGCAGAGTAACTAAAGGATGGGGGCCCATAGTAACTAAAGGCTGGGGGCCCATAGTAACTAAAGGCTGGGGGCCCATAGTAACTAAAGGCTGGGGGCATAGTAACTAAAGGCTGGCGGCCCATAGTAACTAAAGGCTGGGGGCCCATAGTAACTAAAGGCTGGGGGCCCATAGTAACTAAAGGCTGGGGGCCCATAGTAACTAAAGGCTGGGGGCCCATAGTAACTAAAGGCTGGGGGCATAGTAACTAAAGGCTGGGGGCATAGTAACTAAAGGCTGGGGGCCCATAGTAACTAAAGGCTGGGGGCCCATAGTAACTAAAGGCTGGGGGCCCATAGTAACTAAAGGCTGGGGGCCCATAGTACCTAAAGGCTGGGGGCCCATAGTAACTAAAGGCTGGGGGCATAGAAACTAAAGGCTGGGGGCCCATAGTAACTAAAGGCTGGGGGCCCATAGTAACTAAAGGCTGGGGGCCCATAGTAACTAAAGGCTGGGGGCCCATAGTAACTAAAGGCTGGGGGCCCATAGTAACTAAAGGCTGGGGGCATAGTAACTAAAGGATGGGGGCATAGTAACTAAAGGCTGGGGGCCCATAGTAACTAGAGGCTGGGGGCATAGTAACTAAAGGCTGGGGGCCCATAGTAACTAAAGGCTGGGGGCCCATAGTAACTAAAGGCTGGGGCAATAGTAACTAAAGGCTGGGGGCCCATAGTAACTAAAGGCTGGGGGCCCATAGTAACTAAAGGCTGGGGGCATAGTAACTAAAGGCTGGGGGCATAGTAACTAAAGGCTGGGGGCCCATAGTAACTAGAGGCTGGGGGCATAGTAACTAAAGGCTGGGGGCCCATAGTAACTAAAGGCTGGGGGCCCATAGTAACTAAAGGCTGGGGCCATAGTAACTAAAGGCTGGGGGCCCATAGTAACTAAAGGCTGGGGGCATAGTTACTAAAGGCTGGGGGCCCATAGTAACTAAAGGCTGGGGACCCATAGTAACTAAAGGCTGGGCCCATAGTAACTAAAGGCTGGGGCCATAGTAACTAAAGGCTGGGGGCCCATAGCAACTAAAGGCTGGGGGCCCATAGTAACTAAAGGCTGGGGCCATAGTAACTAAAGGTCGGGGGAATAGTAACTAAATGTGGGGGCATAGTAACTAAAGGCTGGGGGCCCATAGTAACTAAAGGCTGGGGGCCCATAGTAACTAAAGACTGGGGTCATAGTAACTAAAGGCTGGGGGCCCATAGTAACTAAAGGCTGGGGGCCCATAGTAACTAAAGGCTGGGGCCATTGTAACTAAAGGCTGGGGGCCCATAGTAACTAAAGGCTGGGGGCATAGTAACTAAAGGCTGGGGGCCCATAGTAACTAAAGACTGGGGGCCCATAGTAACTAAAGGCTGGGGGCCCATAGTAACTAAAGGCTGGGGGCATAGTAACTAAAGACTGGGGGCATAGTAACTAAAGGCTGGGGGCATAGTAACTAAAGGCTGGGGCCATAGTAACTAAAGGATGGGGGCATAGTAACTAAAGGCTGGGGGCCCATAGTAACTAAAGGCTGGGGGCATAGTAACTAAAGGATGGGGGCCCATAGTAACTTAAGGCTGGGGGCATAGTAACTAAAGGATGGGGGCCCATAGTAACTAAAGGCTGGGGGCCCATAGTAACTAAAGGCTGGGGGCATAGTAACTAAAGGCTGGGGGCCCATAGTAACTAAAGACTGGGGGCCCATAGTAACTAAAGGCTGGGGCATAGTAACTAAAGACTGGGGGCCCATAGTAACTAAAGGCTGGGGGCCCATAGTAACTAAAGGCTGGGGGCATAGTAACTAAAGGCTGGGGGCATAGTAACTAAAGGCTGGGGGCATAGTAACTAAAGGCTGGGGGCCCATAGTAACTAAAGGCTGGGGGCATAGTAACTAAAGGCTGGGGGCATAGTAACTAAAGTCTGGGGCCATAGTAACTAAAGGCTGGGGGCCCATAGTAACTAAAGGCTGGGGGCAGAGTAACTAAAGGATGGGGTCCATAGTAACTAAAGGCTGGGGGCCCATAGTAACTAAAGGCTGGGGGCCCATAGTAACTAAAGGCTGGGGGCATAGTAACTAAAGGCTGGGGGCATAGTAACTAAAGGCTGTGGGCCCATAGTAACTAAAGGCTGGGGGCCCATAGTAACTAAAGGCTGGGGGCCCATAGTACCTAAAGGCTGGGGGCCCATAGTAACTAAAGGCTGGGGGCATAGAAACTAAAGGCTGGGGGCCCATAGTAACTAAAGGCTGGGGGCCCATAGTAACTAGAGGCTGGGGGCATAGTAACTAAAGGCTGGGGGCCCATAGTAACTAAAGGCTGGGGGCCCATAGTAACTAAAGGCTGGGGCAATAGTAACTAAAGGCTGGGGGCCCATAGTAACTAAAGGCTGGGGGCCCATAGTAACTAAAGGCTGGGGGCATAGTAACTAAAGGCTGGGGGCCCATAGTAACTAAAGGCTGGGGGCCCATAGTAACTAAAGGCTGGGGGCCCATAGTAACTAAAGGCTGGGGGCCCATAGTAACTAAAGGCTGGGGGCATAGAAACTAAAGGCTGGGGGCCCATAGTAACTAAAGGCTGGGGGCCCATAGTAACTAAAGGCTGGGGGCCCATAGTAACTAAAGGCTGGGGGCCCATAGTAACTAAAGGCTGGGGGCCCATAGTAACTGAAGGCTGGGGGCATAGTAACTAAAGGATGGGGGCATAGTAACTAAAGGCTGGGGGCCCATAGTAACTAGAGGCTGGGGGCATAGTAACTAAAGGCTGGGGGCCCATAGTAACTAAAGGCTGGGGGCCAATAGTAACTAAAGGCTGGGGGCACATAGTAACTAAAGGCTGGGGACATAGTAACTAAAGGCTGGGGGCACATAGTAACTAAAGGCTGGGGGCACATAGTAACTAAAGGCTGGGGGCATAGTAACTAAAGGCTGGGGGCACATAGTAACTAAAGGCTGGGGGCATAGTAACTAAAGGCTGGGGGCACAGTAACTAAAGGCTGGGGGCCCATAGTAACTAAAGCCTGGGGGCATAGTAACTAAAGGCTGGGGGCATAGTAACTAAAGTCTGGGGGCATAGTAACTAAAGGGTGGGGGCCCATAGTAACTAAAGGCTGGGGGCCCATAGTAACTAAAGTCTGGGGGCCCATAGTAACTAAAGGCTGGGGGCCCATAGTAACTAAAGTCTAGGGGCCCATAGTAACTAAAGGCTGGGGGCCCATAGTAACTAAAGGCTGGGGCCATAGTAACTAAAGGCTGGGGGCCCATAGTAACTAAAGGCTGGGGGCCCATAGTAACTAAAGGCTGGGGCCATAGTAACTAAAGGCTGGGGGCCCATAGTAACTAACGGCTGGGGGCATAGTAACTAAAGGCTGGGGGCCCATAGTAACTAAAGGCTGGGGGCCCATAGTAACTAAAGGCTTTGGGCCCATAGTAACTAAAGGCTGGGTGCATAGTAACTAAAGGCTGGGGGCCAATAGTAACTAAAGGCTGGGGGCATAGTAACTAAAGGCTGGGGGCATAGTAACTAAAGGCTGGGGGCCCATAGTAACTAAAAGATGGGGGCCCATAGTAACTAAAGGCTGGGGGCCCATAGTAACTAAAGGCTGGGGGCATAGTAACTAAAGGCTGGGGGCCCATAGTACCTAAAGGCTGGGGCCCATAGTAACTAAAGGCTGGGGGCATAGTAACTAAAGGCTGGGGGCCCATAGTAACTAAAGGCTGGTGGCATAGTAACTAAAGGCTGGGGGCATATTAACTAAAGGCTGGGGGCCCATAGTAACTAAAGGCTTGTGGCCCATAGTAACTAAAGGATGGGGGCATAGTAACTAAAGGCTGGGGGCCCATAGTAACTAAAGGCTGGGGACCCATAGTAACTAAAGGCTGGGGGCCCATAGTAACTAAAGACTGGGGGCCCATAGTAACTAAAGGCTGGGGGCCCATAGTAACTAAAGGCTGGGGGCCCATAGTAACTAAAGGGTGGGGGCCCATAGTAACTAAAGGCTGGAGGCCCATAGTAACTAAAGGCTGGGGGCCCATAGTAACTAAAGACTGGGGGCCCATAGTAACTAAAGGCTGGGGGCCCATAGTAACTAAAGGCTGGGGGCCCATAGTAACTAAAGGCTGGGGGCATAGTAACTAAAGGCTGGGGGCCCATAGTAAGTAAAGGCTGGGCCATAGTAACTAAAGGCTGGGGCCATAGTATCTAAAGGCTGGGGGCCCATAGTAACTAGAGCCTGGGGGCATAGTAACTAAAGGCTGGGTGCCCATAGTAACTAAAGGCTGGGCCCATAGTAACTAAAGGCTGGGGCCATAGTAACTAAAGACTGGGGGCCCATAGTAACTAAAGGCTGGGGGCCAATAGTAACTAAAGGCTGGGGGCATAGTAACTAAAGGCTGGGGGCATAGTAACTAAAGGCTGGGGGCCCATAGTAACTAACGGCTGGGGGCATAGTAACTACAGGCTGGGGTCCCATAGTAACTAAAGGCTGGGGGCATAGTAACTAAAGACAGGGGGCCCATAGTAACTAAAGGCTGGGGGCATAGTAACTAAAGGCTGGGGGCCCATAGTAACTAAAGGCTGGGGGTATAGTAACTAAAGGTTGGGGGCCCATAGTAACTAAAAGCTGGGGGCCCATAGTAACTAAAGGCTGGGGGCCCATAGTAACTAAAGGCTGGGGGCATAGTAACTAAAGGCTGGGGGCATAGTAACTAAAGGCTGGGGGCCCATAGTAACTAAAGGCTGGGGCCCATAGTAACTAAAGGCTGGGGGCATAGTAACTAAAGGCTGGGGGCCCATAGTAACTAAAGGCTGGGGGCATAGTAACTAAAGGGTGGGCCCATAGTAACTAAAGGCTGGGGGCATAGTAACTAAAGGTTGGGGGCATAGTAACTAAAGGCTGAGGGCATAGTAACTAAAGGCTGGGGGCATAGTAAGTAAAGGCTGGGGGCCCATAGTAACTAAAGGATGGGCCCATAGTAACTAAAGGCTGGGGCTATAGTAACTAAAGGCTGGGGGCCCATAGTAACTAGAGGCTGGGGGCATAGTAACTAAAGGCTGGGGGCCCATAGTAACTAAAGTCTGGGCCCATAGTAACTAAAGGCTGGGGCCATAGTAACTAAAGACTGGGGGCACCCAGGGTAACTAAAGGCTGGGGGCCCATAGTAACTAAAGGCTGGGGCGATAGTAACTAAAGGCCGGGGGAATAGTAACTAAATGTGGGGGCATAGTAACTAAAGGCTGGGGGCCCATAGTAACTAAAGGCTGGGGGCGCATAGTAACTAAAGGCTGGGGTCATAGTAACTAAAGGCTGGGGGCCCATAGTAACTAAAGGCTGGGGGCCCATAGTAACTAAAGGCTGGGGCCATAGTAACTAAAGGCTGGGGGCCCATAGTAACTAAAGGCTGGGGGCATAGTAACTAAAGGCTGGGGGCCCATAGTAACTAAAGGCTGGGGGCCCATAGTAACTAAAGGCTGGGGGCATAGTAACTAAAGACTGGGGGCATAGTAACTAAAGACTGGGGGCATAGTAACTAAAGGCTGGGGGCATAGTAACTAAATGCTGGGGCCATAGTAACTAAAGGATGGGGGCATAGTAACTAAAGGCTGGGGGCATAGTAACTAAAGGCTGGGGTCATAGTAACTAAAGGCTGGGGGCCCATAGTAACTAAAGGCTGGGGGCATAGTAACTAAAGGCTGCGGGCATAGTAACTAAAGGCTGGGGCCATAGTAACTAAAGGCTGCGGGCCCATAGTAACTAAAGACTGGGGGCCCATAGTAACTAAAGGCTGGGGCCATAGTAACTAAAGGCTGGGGGCCCATAGTAACTAAAGGCTGGGGCATAGTAACTAAAGACTGGGGGCCCATAGTAACTAAAGGCTGGGGGCCCATAGTAACTAAATGCTGGGGGCATAGTAACTAAAGGCTGGGGGCATAGTAACTAAAGGCTGGGGGCATAGTAACTAAAGGCTGGGGGCCCATAGTAACTAAAGGCTGGGGGCATAGTAACTAAAGGCTGGGGGCATAGTAACTAAAGTCTGGGGCCATAGTAACTAAAGGCTGGGGGCCCATAGTAACTAAAGGCTGGGGGCAGAGTAACTAAAGGATGGGGGCCCATAGTAACTAAAGGCTGGGGGCCCATAGTAACTAAAGGCTGGGGGCCCATAGTAACTAAAGGCTGGGGGCATAGTAACTATAGGCTGGCGGCCCATAGTAACTAAAGGCTGGGGGCCCATAGTAACTAAAGGCTGGGGGCCCATAGTAACTAAAGGATGGGGGCCCATAGTAACTAAAGGCTGGGGGCCCATAGTAACTAAAGGCTGGGGCCATAGTAACTAAAGGCTGGGGGCCCATAGTAACTAAAGACTGGGGGCCCATAGTAACTAAAGACTGGGGCCATAGTAACTAAAGGCTGGGGGCCCATAGTAACTAAAGGCTGGGGCATAGTAACTAAAGACTGGGGGCCCATAGTAACTAAAGGCTGGGGGCCCATAGTAACTAAAGGCTGGGGGCATAGTAACTAAAGGCTGGGGGCATAGTAACTAAAGGCTGGGGGCATAGTAACTAAAGGCTGGGGGCCCATAGTAACTAAAGGCTGGGGGCATAGTAACTAAAGGCTGGGGGCATAGTAACTAAAGTCTGGGGCCATAGTAACTAAAGGCTGGGGGCCCATAGTAACTAAAGGCTGGGGGCAGAGTAACTAAAGGATGGGGGCCCATAGTAACTAAAGGCTGGGGGCCCATAGTAACTAAAGGCTGGGGGCCCATAGTAACTAAAGGCTGGGGGCATAGTAACTAAAGGCTGGCGGCCCATAGTAACTAAAGGCTGGGGGCCCATAGTAACTAAAGGCTGGGGGCCCATAGTAACTAAAGGCTGGGGGCCCATAGTAACTAAAGGCTGGGGGCCCATAGTAACTAAAGGCTGGGGGCATAGTAACTAAAGGCTGGGGGCATAGTAACTAAAGGCTGGGGGCCCATAGTAACTAAAGGCTGGGGGCCCATAGTAACTAAAGGCTGGGGGCCCATAGTAACTAAAGGCTGGGGGCCCATAGTACCTAAAGGCTGGGGGCCCATAGTAACTAAAGGCTGGGGGCATAGAAACTAAAGGCTGGGGGCCCATAGTAACTAAAGGCTGGGGGCCCATAGTAACTAAAGGCTGGGGGCCCATAGTAACTAAAGGCTGGGGGCCCATAGTAACTAAAGGCTGGGGGCCCATAGTAACTAAAGGCTGGGGGCATAGTAACTAAAGGATGGGGGCATAGTAACTAAAGGCTGGGGGCCCATAGTAACTAGAGGCTGGGGGCATAGTAACTAAAGGCTGGGGGCCCATAGTAACTAAAGGCTGGGGGCCCATAGTAACTAAAGGCTGGGGCAATAGTAACTAAAGGCTGGGGGCCCATAGTAACTAAAGGCTGGGGGCCCATAGTAACTAAAGGCTGGGGGCATAGTAACTAAAGGCTGGGGGCATAGTAACTAAAGGCTGGGGGCCCATAGTAACTAGAGGCTGGGGGCATAGTAACTAAAGGCTGGGGGCCCATAGTAACTAAAGGCTGGGGGCCCATAGTAACTAAAGGCTGGGGCCATAGTAACTAAAGGCTGGGGGCCCATAGTAACTAAAGGCTGGGGGCATAGTTACTAAAGGCTGGGGGCCCATAGTAACTAAAGGCTGGGGACCCATAGTAACTAAAGGCTGGGCCCATAGTAACTAAAGGCTGGGGCCATAGTAACTAAAGGCTGGGGGCCCATAGCAACTAAAGGCTGGGGGCCCATAGTAACTAAAGGCTGGGGCCATAGTAACTAAAGGTCGGGGGAATAGTAACTAAATGTGGGGGCATAGTAACTAAAGGCTGGGGGCCCATAGTAACTAAAGGCTGGGGGCCCATAGTAACTAAAGACTGGGGTCATAGTAACTAAAGGCTGGGGGCCCATAGTAACTAAAGGCTGGGGGCCCATAGTAACTAAAGGCTGGGGCCATTGTAACTAAAGGCTGGGGGCCCATAGTAACTAAAGGCTGGGGGCATAGTAACTAAAGGCTGGGGGCCCATAGTAACTAAAGACTGGGGGCCCATAGTAACTAAAGGCTGGGGGCCCATAGTAACTAAAGGCTGGGGGCATAGTAACTAAAGACTGGGGGCATAGTAACTAAAGGCTGGGGGCATAGTAACTAAAGGCTGGGGCCATAGTAACTAAAGGATGGGGGCATAGTAACTAAAGGCTGGGGGCCCATAGTAACTAAAGGCTGGGGGCATAGTAACTAAAGGATGGGGGCCCATAGTAACTAAAGGCTGGGGGCCCATAGTAACTAAAGGCTGGGGGCATAGTAACTAAAGGCTGGGGGCCCATAGTAACTAAAGACTGGGGGCCCATAGTAACTAAAGGCTGGGGCATAGTAACTAAAGACTGGGGGCCCATAGTAACTAAAGGCTGGGGGCCCATAGTAACTAAAGGCTGGGGGCATAGTAACTAAAGGCTGGGGGCATAGTAACTAAAGGCTGGGGGCATAGTAACTAAAGGCTGGGGGCCCATAGTAACTAAAGGCTGGGGGCATAGTAACTAAAGGCTGGGGGCATAGTAACTAAAGTCTGGGGCCATAGTAACTAAAGGCTGGGGGCCCATAGTAACTAAAGGCTGGGGGCAGAGTAACTAAAGGATGGGGTCCATAGTAACTAAAGGCTGGGGGCCCATAGTAACTAAAGGCTGGGGGCCCATAGTAACTAAAGGCTGGGGGCATAGTAACTAAAGGCTGGGGGCATAGTAACTAAAGGCTGTGGGCCCATAGTAACTAAAGGCTGGGGGCCCATAGTAACTAAAGGCTGGGGGCCCATAGTACCTAAAGGCTGGGGGCCCATAGTAACTAAAGGCTGGGGGCATAGAAACTAAAGGCTGGGGGCCCATAGTAACTAAAGGCTGGGGGCCCATAGTAACTAGAGGCTGGGGGCATAGTAACTAAAGGCTGGGGGCCCATAGTAACTAAAGGCTGGGGGCCCATAGTAACTAAAGGCTGGGGCAATAGTAACTAAAGGCTGGGGGCCCATAGTAACTAAAGGCTGGGGGCCCATAGTAACTAAAGGCTGGGGGCATAGTAACTAAAGGCTGGGGGCCCATAGTAACTAAAGGCTGGGGGCCCATAGTAACTAAAGGCTGGGGGCCCATAGTAACTAAAGGCTGGGGGCCCATAGTAACTAAAGGCTGGGGGCATAGAAACTAAAGGCTGGGGGCCCATAGTAACTAAAGGCTGGGGGCCCATAGTAACTAAAGGCTGGGGGCCCATAGTAACTAAAGGCTGGGGGCCCATAGTAACTAAAGGCTGGGGGCCCATAGTAACTGAAGGCTGGGGGCATAGTAACTAAAGGATGGGGGCATAGTAACTAAAGGCTGGGGGCCCATAGTAACTAGAGGCTGGGGGCATAGTAACTAAAGGCTGGGGGCCCATAGTAACTAAAGGCTGGGGGCCAATAGTAACTAAAGGCTGGGGCCATAGTAACTAAAGGCTGGGGGCCCATAGTAACTAAAGGCTGGGGGCATAGTAACTAAAGGCTGGGGGCCCATAGTAACTAAAGGCTGGGGGCCCATAGTAACTAAAGGCTGGGCCCATAGTAACTAAAGGCTGGGGCCATAGTAACTAAAGGCTGGGGGCCCATAGCAACTAAAGGCTGGGGGCCCATAGTAACTAAAGGCTGGGGCCATAGTAACTAAAGGCCGGGGGAATAGTAACTAAATGTGGGGGCATAGTAACTAAAGGCTGGGGGCCCATAGTAACTAAAGGCTGGGGGCCCATAGTAACTAAAGACTGGGGTCATAGTAACTAAAGGCTGGGGGCCCATAGTAACTAAAGGCTGGGGGCCCATAGTAACTAAAGGCTGGGGGCATAGTAACTAAAGGCTGGGGGCATAGTAACTAAAGGCTGGGGGCATAGTAACTAAAGGCTGGGGGCCCATAGTAACTAAAGGCTGGGGGCATAGTAACTAAAGGCTGGGGGCATAGTAACTAAAGTCTGGGGCCATAGTAACTAAAGGCTGGGGGCCCATAGTAACTAAAGGCTGGGGGCAGAGTAACTAAAGGATGGGGGCCCATAGTAACTAAAGGCTGGGGGCCCATAGTAACTAAAGGCTGGGGGCCCATAGTAACTAAAGGCTGGGGGCATAGTAACTAAAGGCTGGCGGCCCATAGTAACTAAAGGCTGGGGGCCCATAGTAACTAAAGGCTGGGGGCCCATAGTAACTAAAGGCTGGGGGCCCATAGTAACTAAAGGCTGGGGGCCCATAGTAACTAAAGGCTGGGGGCCCATAGTAACTAAAGGCTGGGGGCATAGTAACTAAAGGCTGGGGGCATAGTAACTAAAGGCTGGGGGCCCATAGTAACTAAAGGCTGGGGGCCCATAGTAACTAAAGGCTGGGGGCCCATAGTAACTAAAGGCTGGGGGCCCATAGTACCTAAAGGCTGGGGGCCCATAGTAACTAAAGGCTGGGGGCATAGAAACTAAAGGCTGGGGGCCCATAGTAACTAAAGGCTGGGGGCCCATAGTAACTAAAGAATGGGGGCCCATAGTAACTAAAGGCTGGGGGCCCATAGTAACTAAAGGCTGGGGGCCCATAGTAACTAAAGGCTGGGGGCATAGTAACTAAAGGATGGGGGCATAGTAACTAAAGGCTGGGGGCCCATAGTAACTAGAGGCTGGGGGCATAGTAACTAAAGGCTGGGGGCCCATAGTAACTAAAGGCTGGGGGCCCATAGTAACTAAAGGCTGGGGCAATAGTAACTAAAGGCTGGGGGCCCATAGTAACTAAAGGCTGGGGGCCCATAGTAACTAAAGGCTAGGGGCATAGTAACTAAAGGCTGGGGGCATAGTAACTAAAGGCTGGGGGCCCATAGTAACTAAAGGCTGGGGGCCCATAGTAACTAAAGGCTGGGGGCCCATAGTAACTAAAGGCTGGGGGCCCATAGTAACTAAAGGCTGGGGGCATAGAAACTAAAGGCTGGGGGCCCATAGTAACTAAAGGCTGGGGGCCCATAGTAACTAAAGGCTGGGGGCCCATAGTAACTAAAGGCTGGGGGCCCATAGTAACTAAAGGCTGGGGGCCCATAGTAACTGAAGGCTGGGGGCATAGTAACTAAAGGATGGGGGCATAGTAACTAAAGGCTGGGGGGCCATAGTAACTAGAGGCTGGGGGCATAGTAACTAAAGGCTGGGGGCCCATAGTAACTAAAGGCTGGGGGCCCATAGTAACTAAAGGCTGGGGCCATAGTAACTAAAGGCTGGGGGCCCATAGTAACTAAAGGCTGGGGGCATAGTAACTAAAGGCTGGGGGCCCATAGTAACTAAAGGCTGGGGGCCCATAGTAACTAAAGGCTGGGCCCATAGTAACTAAAGGCTGGGGCCATAGTAACTAAAGGCTGGGGGCCCATAGCAACTAAAGGCTGGGGGCCCATAGTAACTAAAGGCTGGGGCCATAGTAACTAAAGGCCGGGGGAATAGTAACTAAATGTGGGGGCATAGTAACTAAAGGCTGGGGGCCCATAGTAACTAAAGGCTGGGGGCCCATAGTAACTAAAGACTGGGGTCATAGTAACTAAAGGCTGGGGGCCCATAGTAACTAAAGGCTGGGGGCCCATAGTAACTAAAGGCTGGGGCCATTGTAACTAAAGGCTGGGGGCCCATAGTAACTAAAGGCTGGGGGCATAGTAACTAAAGGCTGGGGGCCCATAGTAACTAAAGACTGGGGGCCCATAGTAACTAAAGGCTGGGGGCCCATAGTAACTAAAGGCTGGGGGCATAGTAACTAAAGACTGGGGGCATAGTAACTAAAGGCTGGGGGCATAGTAACTAAAGGCTGGGGCCATAGTAACTAAAGGATGGGGGCATAGTAACTAAAGGCTGGGGGCATAGTAACTAAAGGCTGGGGTCATAGTAACTAAAGGCTGGGGGCCCATAGTAACTAAAGGCTGGGGGCATAGTAACTAAAGGCTGGGGGCATAGTAACTAAAGGCTGGGGCCATAGTAACTAAATGCTGGGGGCCCATAGTAACTAAAGACTGGGGGCCCATAGTAACTAAAGGCTGGGGCCATAGTAACTAAAGGCTGGGGGCCCATAGTAACTAAAGGCTGGGGCATAGTAACTAAAGACTGGGGGCCCATAGTAACTAAAGGCTGTGGGCCCATAGTAACTTAAGGCTGGGGGCATAGTAACTAAAGGCTGGGGGCATAGTAACTAAAGGCTGGGGGCATAGTAACTAAAGGCTGGGGGCCCATAGTAACTAAAGGCTGGGGGCATAGTAACTAAAGGCTGGGGGCATAGTAACTAAAGGCTGGGGGCCCATAGTAACTAAAGGCTGGGGGCATAGTAACTAAAGGATGGGGGCCCATAGTAACTTAAGGCTGGGGGCATAGTAACTAAAGGATGGGGGCCCATAGTAACTAAAGGCTGGGGGCCCATAGTAACTAAAGGCTGGGGGCATAGTAACTAAAGGCTGGGGGCCCATAGTAACTAAAGGCTGGGGGCCCATAGTAACTAAAGGCTGGGGGCCCATAGTAACTAAAGGCTGGGGGCCCATAGTAACTAAAGGTTCGGGGCCCATAGTAACTAAAGGCTGGGGGCCCATAGTAACAAAAGGCTGGGGGCCCATAGTAACTAAAGGCTGGGGGCCCATAGTAACTAAAGGCTGGGGGCCCATAGTAACTAAAGGCTGGGGGCATAGTAACTAAAGGCTGGGGGCATAGTAACTAAAGGCTGGGGGCCCATAGTAACTAAAGGCTGGGGGCCCATAGTAACTAAAGGCTGGGGGCCCATAGTAACTAAAGGCTGGGGGCCCATAGTAACTAAAGGCTGGGGGCATAGTAACTAAAGGCTGGGGGCATAGTAACTAAAGGCTGGGGGCCCATAGTAACTAAAGGCTGGGGGCCCATAGTAACTAAAGGCTGGGGGCCCATAGTAACTAAAGGCTGGGGGCCCATAGTACCTAAAGGCTGGGGGCCCATAGTAACTAAAGGCTGGGGGCATAGAAACTAAAGGCTGGGGGCCCATAGTAACTAAAGGCTGGGGGCCCATAGTAACTAAAGAATGGGGGCCCATAGTAACTAAAGGCTGGGGGCCCATAGTAACTAAAGGCTGGGGGCCCATAGTAACTAAAGGCTGGGGGCATAGTAACTAAAGGATGGGGGCATAGTAACTAAAGGCTGGGGGCCCATAGTAACTAGAGGCTGGGGGCATAGTAACTAAAGGCTGGGGGCCCATAGTAACTAAAGGCTGGGGGCCCATAGTAACTAAAGGCTGGGGCAATAGTAACTAAAGGCTGGGGGCCCATAGTAACTAAAGGCTGGGGGCCCATAGTAACTAAAGGCTAGGGGCATAGTAACTAAAGGCTGGGGGCATAGTAACTAAAGGCTGGGGGCCCATAGTAACTAAAGGCTGGGGGCCCATAGTAACTAAAGGCTGGGGGCCCATAGTAACTAAAGGCTGGGGGCCAATAGTAACTAAAGGCTGGGGGCATAGAAACTAAAGGCTGGGGGCCCATAGTAACTAAAGGCTGGGGGCCCATAGTAACTAAAGGCTGGGGGCCCATAGTAACTAAAGGCTGGGGGCCCATAGTAACTAAAGGCTGGGGGCCCATAGTAACTGAAGGCTGGGGGCATAGTAACTAAAGGATGGGGGCATAGTAACTAAAGGCTGGGGGGCCATAGTAACTAGAGGCTGGGGGCATAGTAACTAAAGGCTGGGGGCCCATAGTAACTAAAGGCTGGGGGCCCATAGTAACTAAAGGCTGGGGCCATAGTAACTAAAGGCTGGGGGCCCATAGTAACTAAAGGCTGGGGGCATAGTAACTAAAGGCTGGGGGCCCATAGTAACTAAAGGCTGGGGGCCCATAGTAACTAAAGGCTGGGCCCATAGTAACTAAAGGCTGGGGCCATAGTAACTAAAGGCTGGGGGCCCATAGCAACTAAAGGCTGGGGGCCCATAGTAACTAAAGGCTGGGGCCATAGTAACTAAAGGCCGGGGGAATAGTAACTAAATGTGGGGGCATAGTAACTAAAGGCTGGGGGCCCATAGTAACTAAAGGCTGGGGGCCCATAGTAACTAAAGACTGGGGTCATAGTAACTAAAGGCTGGGGGCCCATAGTAACTAAAGGCTGGGGGCCCATAGTAACTAAAGGCTGGGGCCATTGTAACTAAAGGCTGGGGGCCCATAGTAACTAAAGGCTGGGGGCATAGTAACTAAAGGCTGGGGGCCCATAGTAACTAAAGGCTGGGGGCATAGTAACTAAAGACTGGGGGCATAGTAACTAAAGGCTGGGGGCATAGTAACTAAAGGCTGGGGCCATAGTAACTAAAGGATGGGGGCATAGTAACTAAAGGCTGGGGGCATAGTAACTAAAGGCTGGGGTCATAGTAACTAAAGGCTGGGGGCCCATAGTAACTAAAGGCTGGGGGCATAGTAACTAAAGGCTGGGGGCATAGTAACTAAAGGCTGGGGCCATAGTAACTAAATGCTGGGGGCCCATAGTAACTAAAGACTGGGGGCCCATAGTAACTAAAGGCTGGGGCCATAGTAACTAAAGCCTGGGGGCCCATAGTAACTAAAGGCTGGGGCATAGTAACTAAAGACTGGGGGCCCATAGTAACTAAAGGCTGTGGGCCCATAGTAACTTAAGGCTGGGGGCATAGTAACTAAAGGCTGGGGGCATAGTAACTAAAGGCTGGGGGCATAGTAACTAAAGGCTGGGGGCCCATAGTAACTAAAGGCTGGGGGCATAGTAACTAAAGGCTGGGGGCATAGTAACTAAAGGCTGGGGGCCCATAGTAACTAAAGGCTGGGGGCATAGTAACTAAAGGATGGGGGCCCATAGTAACTTAAGGCTGGGGGCATAGTAACTAAAGGATGGGGGCCCATAGTAACTAAAGGCTGGGGGCCCATAGTAACTAAAGGCTGGGGGCATAGTAACTAAAGGCTGGGGGGACATAGTAACTAAAGGCTGGGGGCCCATAGTAACTAAAGGCTGGGGGCCCATAGTAACTAAAGGCTGGGGGCCCATAGTAACTAAAGGTTCGGGGCCCATAGTAACTAAAGGCTGGGGGCCCATAGTAACAAAAGGCTGGGGGCATAGTAACTAAAGGCTGGGGGCATAGTAACTAAAGGCTGGGGGCCCATAGTAACTAAAGGCTGGGGGCCCATAGTAACTAAAGGCTGGGGGCCCATAGTTTCTAAAGGCTGGGGGCATAGTAACTAAAGGCTGGGGGCATAGAAACTAAAGGCTGGGGGCCCATAGTAACTAAAGGCTGGGGGCCCATAGTAACTAAAGGCTAGGGGCCCATAGTAACTAAAGGCTGGGGGCCCATAGTAACTAAAGGCTGGGGGCATAGTAACTAAAGGATGGGGGCATAGTAACTAAAGGCTGGGGGCCCATAGTAACTAGAGGCTGGGGGCATAGTAACTAGAGGCTGGGGGCCCATAGTAACTAAAGGCTGTGGGCCCATAGTAACTAAAGGCTGGGGCCATAGTAACTAAAGGCTGGGGGCCCATAGTAACTAAAGGCTGGGGGCCCAGTAACTAAAGGCTGGGGGCCCATAGTAACTAAAGGCCGGGGGCCCATAGTAACTAAAGGCTGGGGGCCCATAGTAACTAAAGGCTGGGGGCATAGTAACTAAAGGCTGGGGCCATAGTAACTAAAGGCTGGGGGCATAGTAACTAAAGGCTGGGGGCATAGTAACTAAAGGCTGGGGGCATAGTAACTAAAGACTGGGGGCATAGTAACTAAATGCTGGGGGCATAGTAACTAAATGATGGGGCCATAGTAACTAAAGGCTGGGGGCATAGTAACTAAAGGCTGGGGGCATAGTAACTAAAGGCTGGGGGCCCATAGTAACTAAAGGCTGGGGGCATAGTAACTAAAGGCTGGGGGCATAGTAACTAAAGGCTGGGGCCATAGTAACTAAAGGCTGGGGGCCCATAGTAACTAAAGGCTGGGGGCCCATAGTAACTAAAGACTGGGGGCCCATAGTAACTAAAGGGTGGGGCCATAGTAATTAAAGGCTGGGGACCCATAGTAACTAAAGGCTGGGGCATAGTAACTAAAGACTGGGGGCCCATAGTAACTAAAGGCTGGGGGCCCATAGTAACTAAAGGCTAGGGGCATAGTAACTAAAGGCTGGGGGCATAGTAACTAAAGGCTGGGGGCATAGTAACTAAAGTCTGGGGGCCCATAGTAACTAAAGGCTGGGGGCATAGTAACTAAAGGCTGGGGGCATAGTAACTAAAGGCTGGGGCCATAATAACTAAAAGCTGGGGGCCCATAGTAACTAAAGGCTGGGGGCCCATAGTAACTACAGGCTGGGGGCATAGTAACTAAAGGATGGGGACCCATAGTAACTAAAGGCTGGGGGCCCATAGTAACTAAAGTCTGGGGGCCCATAGTAACTAAAGGCTGGGGGCATAGTAACTAAAGGCTGGGGGCCCATAGTAACTAAAGGCTGGGGGCCCATAGTAACTAAAGGCTGGGGGCCCATAGTAACTAAAGGCTGGGGCCATAGTAACTAAAGGCTGGGGGCCCATAGTAACTAAAGGCTGGGGCATAGTAACTAAAGACTGGGGGCCCATAGTAACTAAAGGCTGGGGGCCCATAGTAACTAAAGGCTGGGGGCCCATAGTAACTAAAGGCTGGGGGCCCATAGTAACTAAAGGCTGGGGGCCCATAGTAACTAAAGACTGGGGGCCCATAGTAACTAAAGGCTGGGGGCCCATAGTAACTAAAGGCTGGGGGCATAGTAACTAAAGACTGGGGGCATAGTAACTAAAGGATGGGGGCCCATAGTAACTAAAGGCTGGGGGCCCATAGTAACTAAAGGCTGGGGGCCCATAGTAACTAAAGGCTGGGGGCCCATAGTAACTAAAGGCTGGGGGCATAGTAACTAAAGGCTGGGGGCATAGTAACTAAAGGCTGGGGGCCCATAGTAACTAAAGGCTGGGGGCCCATAGTAACTAAAGGCTGGGGGCCCATAGTAAATAAAGGCTGGGGGCCCATAGTAACTAAAGGTTTGGGGCATAGTAACTAAAGGATGGGCCCATAGTAACTAAAGGCTGGGGGCCCATAGTAACTAAAGGCTGGGGACATAATAACTAAAGGCTGGGGGCCAATAGTAACTAATGGCTGTGTTGTATAGTAACTAAAGGCTGGGGGCCCATAGTAACTAAAGGCTGGGGGCCCATAGTAACTAGAGGCTGGGGGCATAGTAACTAAAGGCTGGGGGCATAGTAACTAGGGGCTGGGGGCCCATAGTAACTACAGTACAGGCTGTCTCTCCATGCCTTTTGGTCCTAGGCTTTGTGATAGATAAAAGGCCGGTGGACGTGAGGGGCCTGCTGAGTACATAATTTAAAAGCATGTCTGATATGTATTGGGGTGAAAAATTGTGTATTGATTTAAAAACCAATAGAATTATCTTAAAATGTATTCTAAAACTCACAGGCAGCCAGTAGAGCGGCTTTATAAAATATGCTCTCCATCTTTTATTGGTCAGTAACCCGTACTGCAGCATTCTGTATGTTTTACAGTTGACCAATGTCTTTCTTGGGTAGACCAGACAGGAGAGCATTATTACAGTAGTCAAGCCTGCTTGTAATAAAAACATGGATGAGTGTCTCTGTATCAGCCTCAGAGAAGAACGGCCGCACCTTGGCAACGTTCCTCATGTGGTAAAAATCTATTTTGGTCACATTCCTTAATTGTGGAATTAGAAATGAAGTTCAGAATCTAAAAATAACACCTAGGGTTTTTTTTCACCTGGTGTTTTATCTTTATTACCCGTGAATTAAAATGTGCGGGCTAGATTCTCTCTCTGTGCTTTGGGCTCCAACAGTAAGTTCCTCGGTCTTGTCTTGGTTTAGCTGGAGGAATTCGGGATCCATCCTAGTATTTAAATGACTGATAATCATTTAACCCGTGGAGCTAAAATCATCTGGTGACACAGAAATGTAAAGTTGTGAATCGTCTGCAGTGGAAATCAATGATGTGCTTTCTGATATCGCTGCCGTTTTTAGTGCAGTGGGGGAAAGAGCCTGTGTGAACAGGGAATGATTAACAATAGCCTGCACTTCTTCAGATATGAAATTAATTCATTAAAAAATGTTTTGAAGAAGGTGGTGAGGGGATAGAATGGAGAAGGCAGGTAGAAGGCTTAAATTGTGATATCACTTTCCTGACCATATCTGTGTAAAACCCCCCAAAAATATATAAATCTGTCATGTCTTTGTGTGGTGGGCTAGGTCAAATATCAGCAAACTTCTCATCAGGTCTTGACTGCTAACCAACATTATGCTGGGTATCTCTGAAATATCACATTTAGATGTCGGTCGTCGTGACCAAAGCGCATTTTACTAAACACGAAACAAAACAAGAAACCGATGAACGGACGACAAACAGTCTTGTAGGTTATTATCTGAGCCCTTTTAACGTAGGACCGTCGTCCTCACGTCCTCGGAACAGGAAGTTGAATTTTCATCAACGGGTTTACATAGTGGTGAAAGAAGGGCGTGTTTCATAGTTTAGAACCAATGTCTGTTCACTTGGGCGGGGCTTCTGAGTGAGCAGAGTTTCTCTGTGACAAACCGTTCTCTCATTTAAGAAGATTAAATTACATTTAATCTTTTTCACAAATAGTTTCATATTTAAACATTTAAATTGCACAATAAATTCCATGTCAATCTGATAACTAGAATGTGTAGATTTTCCCAGATACAGTTTATGTCATCTTGTCATTAGTAGCAATGTCTCAGACAACAACTGATCTGACATCATATTCATTAAGTACCAACACATATTTTCAACTGGTTGGATTACTGAAATATGGTTCAGTTTCCCACCTTTCGATGTTCCCAGACTCTCTATGTTACAAAGGCTTTACAAGAGTCAACTCTATAAAGTAGAGAGAGAGAAAAGGGGAAAAGGTATGTATGGGGGGTCATAAACCTCCCCCAAAAGGCCAACGTCATGACAAGGCCATCAATGGTTCAGAAGAAATGATCTGTAATTATTCTGATTATTAGTGATCAAGTTAGTCAAAATGAGCCCATCTGGCATTTCTAATTGCCTTGTTAAATACTGAACAAAAATATGAACCCAACATGCAACAATTTCTACGGTTTTACTGAGTTACAGCTCACATAAAGAAATCAGTAAATTGTAATAAATTCACTACATTTTACATTTTACATTTTTAGTCATTTAGCAGACTCTCTATCCAGAGCGACTTACAGTAGTGAATATATACATTTTCATACATTTCATACATTTTCATACATTTCACACATTTTTATTTATTTTTTCGTAGATTTGCCGTAGATTTTTCCATAGATTAGGCCCTAATCTATGGATTTCACATGACTGGGAATACAGATATGGATCTGTCAGTCATAGATACCTTATAAAAAAAAAGGTAGGGGGTGTGGATCAGAAAACCAGTCAGTATCTGGTGTGACCACCATTTTCCTCAAGCAATGTTACATCTTCACATAGAGTTGATCAGGCTGTTGATTGCGGCCTGTGGAATGTTGTCCCCAACTCCTCTTCAATGGCTGTGTGAAGTTGCTGGATATTGGTGGGAAGTGGAACACGCTGTCGTACAGGTAGATCCAGAGCATCCCAAACATGCTCAATGGGTGAGGTGTCTGGTGAGTATGCAGGCCATGGAAGAACTGGGAGATTTTCAGCTTCCAGGAATTGTGTACAGATCCTTGTGACATGGGGCTGTGCATTATCATGCTGAAACATGAGGTGATGGCGGCGGATGAATGGCACGACAATGGGGCCTCAGGATCTCATCACGGTATCTCTGTACATTAAAATTGCCATCAATAAAATGCATTTGTGTTCGTTGTCCGTAGCTTATACCTGCCCATATCATAACTCCACCACCACCTTGGGGCATTCTGTTCACAACGTTGACATCAGCAAACCGCTCACCCACAGGACACCATACACTCATGATCTGCAGTTGTGAGGCCGGTGGGACGTACTCTCAAGTTCTCTACAACAACATTAGAGGCGGCTTATGATAGAGAAATTAACATTAAATTATCTGGAAACAGCTCTGGTGGACATTCCTGCAGTCAGCATGCCAATTGTACTGCTCCCTCAAAACGTGAGATGTCTGTGGCATTGTGTTGTGTTGTGTGACAAAACACAACACATTGTAGAGTGGCCTTTTATTGTCCCCAAGGACAAGGTGCACCTGTGTAATGATCATGCTGTTTAATCAGCTTCTTGATATGACACACCTTTCAGATGGATGGATTGTCTTATCTTAACAGGGATGTAAACAGATTTGTGAGATGAGAAAAATACATTTTTTTGTGCTTATGAAACATTTCTGGGCTCCAGTTCTGCTCTGCCTTTCTGCAATGTCAAATCAAATGTATTTATATATAGCCCTTCCTTCTCCGCCCCGGCACAACCCAAGTGGAGGCACCAATGTATCTTCAATTGATTCGTTTCCTCACTCATCCAAGGAGTTCTCGGTTTGGATGTGACCTTTTTCAACTTTACTGGACCTATGGCATCAATGGTTGCCCTTCATTTACTATTAAAGTTATCAACTAAATCATCACAAGAGGAAGGAAGAATAGGTGATGGAGTATTGTTCAAACACTCAATAAAATCTGTAGCAACTTCAGAGGTAAGATAGTGTTTCTTAATAATGCGTTCAGTATTACCCTGTGCTATGGACAACAAGGTAGTAAACATCCCCAGTGGTGATCAGATAAAGCAACATCAACTATAGAGGATATGTCAAGAGAAAGCCCCTTGGTAATAACCAGGTCTGCCCAGTAGAAAGCCCCTTGGTAATAACCAGGTCCAGAGTATGGCTGTGGTTATGGGTGGGCCCAGTAGAAAGCCCCTTGGTAATAACCAGGACCAGAGTATGGCTGTGGTTATGGGTGGGCCCAGTAGAAAGCCCCTTGGTAATAACCAGGTCTGCCCAGTAGAAAGCCCCTTGGTAATAATCAGGTCCAGAGTATGGCTGTGGTTATGGGTGGGCCCAGTAGAAAGCCCCTTGGTAATAACCAGGTCCAGAGTATGGCTGTGGTTATGGGTGGGCCCAGTAGAAAGCCCCTTGGTAATAACCAGGTCCAGAGTATGGCTGTGGTTATGGGTGGGCCCAGTAGAAAACCCCTTGGTAATAATCAGGTCCAGAGTATGGCTGTGGTTATGGGTGGACCCAGTAGAAAGCCCCTTGGTGATAACCAGGTCCAGAGTATGGCTGTGGTTATAGGTGGGCCCAGTAGAAAGCCCCTTGGTAATAACCAGGTCCAGAGTATGGCTGTGGTTATGGGTGGGCCCAGTAGAAAGCCCCTTGGTAATAACCAGGTCCAGAGTATGGCTGTGGTAATGGGTGGGCCCAGTAGAAAGCCCCTTGGTAATAACCAGGTCCAGAGTATGGCTGTGGTTATGGGTGGGCCCACTAGAAAGCCCCTTGGTAATAGCCAGGTCCAGAGTATGGCTGTGGTTATGGGTGGGCCCAGTAGAAAGCCCCTTGGTAATAACCAGGACCAGAGTATGGCTGTGGTTATGGGTGGGCCCAGTAGAAAGCCCCTTGGTAATAACCAGGTCTATAGTATGGCTGTGGTTATGGGTGGGCCCAGTAACACGTTGGATAAAGTCCATAGAGCTCAAAAGATTCAAAAATCCCCCGGAGTTAGTCTCTTTGTCAACTTGAATAATAAAATCGCCCAACACAATGATGTTATAATAGTTCTCAAGAACAATAGACAATAGTTCACAGAAATCAGTAAAGAATGTGTGGCAGTGCTTTGGTGGTCTATACAGGGTTATGGCTAGCACTGGTGGCTGACATTTTAAACTGAATCCAATATGGCGTAGCAGTGCAGACGTATTTTGTTCGTCCTCTCGTGTACTTTTGTATTTTTCGTCCTTTTTTGTATATATTTCAATTTTATTTTCAATCTCTTTTCCATTTTAATTAAATTATACCTTCCGGTAACCTGCCTCACCCAATGTGATACAGAACCGCTATTATTTTACATTTGTAGACCTTATAACAAGAGCCACCTAGCCATCAGAAGCTAACCAGCTAATTTAGCTACAAGCTATTTAGTCATTGTTAGCCACTGCTAATTTAGTCATTGTTAGCCACCTTTACCTTCTGCACAGATACCAGCCCTTTTTTTTTGCCTGAATAATACTCGCCAGCCTACTAGTATCGGACTATTTCTCCACTACAACGCCGGATTCCTGCCGTAATCCCAGGACCATTACTCCTGATCGTCATAGCTAGCTAGCACCCACCGAGTTACCCAGTACCGAAGCTATCCCTGAGGCCCACCTCCCGGCCTACTCAGTTGTTCACCCGGACTCCACCCAAACACGGCTAGAACCCACTACTCCACCGGATCCTTGCCGTAAGCTACTGAGTGGCTATAGTGGCTAACCCCCCCTGCCCCGAAGCTAGCACCAATTAGCCGTGAGCCAGGAGCATCTCCTGGCTAGCAAACTAAATTACTACAACTACAATTACCTCTTTCGCCATCTGGCTTAGATCCTTTGTCGACACGGCGCCCCGCCGCACCACCACGACGGGTCGAATACTCCATCCACTTCAACCGGCCTCCGTCGGACGTCGGCGCTGACACTTCTATTAGCCACGGGCTGCTAACCTTTAACGCCGTGTCGCTCCGCGTGCTAGCGTAGTAGCGACTACTCCGCCCGCGGCTTCCCTGTTCCATCTACCGCTGCCCCCTGGACCCTATGATCGCTTGGCTACATAGCTGATGCCTGCTGGACTGTCCATTAATCACGGTACTCCATTCTGTTTATTTTTGTTTGTCTGTCGGCCCCAGCCCCGAACTCAGGCCCTGTGTGTAGTTAACTGACCCTCTCTGTCCATTCATCACCATTTTATCTGTTGTTGTTGTTTTAGCTGATCAGCTGTTGTTGTCTTACCCGTTGTTGTCTTAGCTAGTTCTCCCAATCAACACCTGTGATAACTTTATGCCTCGCTTTATGTCTGTCTCAAATGTCAATATGCCTTGTATACTGTTGTTTAGGTTAGTTATCATTGTTTTAGTTTACAATGGAGCCCCTAGTTCTACTCATCATACCTCTGATACCTCCTTTGTCCCACCTCCCACAAATGCGGTGACCTCACCCATTAAAACCAGCATGTCCAGAGATGCAACCTCCCTTATCATCACTCAATGCCTGGGTTTACCTCCACTGTACCCGCACCCTACCATACCTCTGTCTGCACATTATGCCCTGAATCAATTCTACCACGCCCAGAAATCTGCTCCTTTTATTCTTTGCCCCCAACGCTCTAGATGACCAGTTTTGATAGCCTTTAGCCGTACCCTCATCCTACTCCTCCTCTGCTCCTCGGGTGATGTGGAGGTTAACCCAGGCCCTGCGTGTCCCCAGGCATCCTCATTTGTTGACTTCTGTGATCGAAAATACCTTGTTTTCATGCATGTTAACATCAGAAGCCTCCTCCCTAAGTTTGTTTTACTCAATGCTTTAGCACACTCCGCCAACCCTGATGTCCTTGCCATGTCTGAATCCTGGCTTAGGAAGGCCACCAAAAATTCCGAGATTTCCATACCCAACTACAATATTTTCCGTCAAGATAGAACTGCCAAAGGGGGAGGAGTTGCAATCCACTACAGAGAAAGTTCTTTCCAGGTCTATACCCAAACAGTTCAAACAGTTCGAACTTCTAATTTTAAAAATGAATGTGAGCGGACCAAGTCATTTGGTGTCACTCTAAAGTGGAAAGGTGGAATAAACGAGTCCAGAGTAGGTTTTCTTGATTCAACACAGTTCTCTATTGAGGGATTTCTGACACTACAAACACTCCAACACAGTCAATGAGAATCTCCAAAGGAACAACATACATCTTCTTCTTTAGATGACACAGGATCACATTACGGTTATCTTCAAATTATAACAACAATCACATATTCGTCACCGTCTTAATGGGTCTTCTTGGATAGCACCTCTCTCTCCGTCGCCATTCTCCAGAGATAGTTTATCTTCCCCCTTTCTTGCTGGTTCCATCCTCTCTCTTGTAGGGGAAAGAGAATATCTCATTAGTACCGTCAGCTGTGCTTAATTGACTCTGGTTACCTTGTCTCACATGCCTTGTTGGGCTACTATCTATGAGCCCAGCCTGCCCTCTGGTGGTCCTTCCACATGAATCTCTCCAGAAATAAGTCTCTCACTGTTGCCACCTGTTATAGTCCCCCCTCCGCTCCCAGCTGCCCTGGACACCATATGAGAATTGATTGCTCCCCATCTAGCTTCAGAGTTCGTTCTGTTAGGTGACCTAAACTGGGATATGCTTATTAACACCCCGGCACCCCGGTAGTCTAAGCTAGATGCCCTCAATCTCACACAAATCATCAAGGAACCCACCAGGTACAACCCTAAATCCATAAACATGGGCACCCTCATAGACATTATCCTGACCAACTTGCCCTCCAAATACACCTCTGTTGTTTTCAATCAGGATCAAGATCTCAGCGATCACTGGCTCATTGCTTGTATCCGCTATGGGTCCGGGGTCAAACGACCACCCATCATCACTGTCAAACGCTCCCTAAAACACTTCTGCCAGCAGGCCTTTCTGATCGACCTGGCCCGGGTATCCTGAAGGATATTGACCTCATCCCGTCAGCCGAGGATGCCTGGTCGTTCTTTAAGGGTAGTTTCCTCACCATCTTAAATAAGCATGCCCCTTTCAAAAAAGGCAGAACTAAGAACAGATATAGCCCTTGGTTCACTCCAAACCTGACTGCCCTTGACCAGCACAAAAACATCCTGTGACGGACTGCAATAGCATCAAATAGCCCCCGCGATATGCAACTATTCAGGGAAGTCAGGAACCAATACACGCAGTCAGTCAGGAAAGCAAAGGCTAGCTTTTTCAAGCAGAAATTTGCATCCTGTAGCTCTAACTCCAAAAAGTTTTGGGACACTGTAAAGTCCATGGAGAACAAGAGCACCTCCTCCCAGCTGCCCACTGCACTGAGGCTAGGTAACACAGTCACCACCGATAAATCCATGATAATCAAAAATTTCTATAAGCATTTCTCTACGGCTGGCCATGCTTTCCACCTGGCTACCCCAACCCCGGCCAACAGCTCCCCCCCCCCCCCCCCCCCCCCCCGCAGCTACTTGCCCAAGCCTCCCCAGCTTCTCCTTCACCCAAATCCAGATAGCAGATGTTCTGAAAGAGCTGCAAAACCTGGACCCGTACAAATCAGCTGGGCTAGACAATCTGGACCCTCTCTTTCTAAAACTATCCGCCGCCATTGTTGCAACCCCTATTATTTCTCAAATGACTGCCTCGCCTGGTTCACCAACTACTTCTCTTTGCAGACAGAGTTCAGTGTGTCAAATCAGAGGGCCTGTTGTCCGGACCTCTGGCAGTCTCTATGGGGGTGCCACAGGGTTCAATTCTCGGGCCGACTCTTTTCTCTATATATATCAATGATGTCGCTCTTGCTGCGGGCGATTCCCTGATCCACCTCTACGCAGACGACACCATTCTGTAAACCTCTGGCCCTTCATTGGACACTGTGCTAACTAACCTCCAAACGAGCTTCAATGCCATACAACACTCCTTCCGTGGCCTCCAACTACTCTTAAACGCTAGTAAAACCAAATGCATGCTTTTCAACCGCTTGTGGCCCGCACCCACCCGCCCAATTAGCATCACTACTCTGGACGGTTCTGACCTAGAATATGTGGACAACTACAAACACCTAGGTGTCTGGCTAGACTGTAAACTCTTTTTTCCAGACTCATAACAAGCTCCAAGCCAAAATCAAATATAGAATCGGCTTTCTATTTCGCAACAAAGCCTCCTTCACTCACGCCGCCAAACTTACCCTCGTAAAACTGACTATCCTGCCGATCCTCGACTTCGGCGACGTCATCTACAAAATAGCTTCCAATACTCTACTCAGCAAACTGGATGTAGTCTATCACAGTGCCATCCGTTTTGTCACCAAAGCCCCATACACTACCCACCACTGCGACCTGTATGCTCTAGTCGGCTGGCCCTTGCTACATATTCGGCGCCAGACCCACTGGCTCCAGGTCATCTATAAGTCTGCTAGGTAAAGCTCCGCCTTATCTCAGTTCACTGGTCACCATAACAACACCCACCCGTAGCACGTGCTCCAGCAGGTATATCTCACTGGTCACCCCCAAAGCCAACACCCCATTTGGCCGCCTTTCCTTCCAGTTCTCTGCTGCCAGTGACTGGAACGAATTGCAAAAATCGCTGAAGCTGGAGACTTTTATTTCCCTCACCAACTTTAAACATCAGCTACCTGAGCAGCTAACCGATCACTGCAGCTGTACATAGTCCTTCTGTAAATAGCCCACCCAATCTACCTACCTCATCCCCATACTGTTTTTATTTACTTTTCTGCTCTTTTGCACACCAGTATCTCTACTTGCACATCATCATCTGCTCATTTATCACTCCAGTGTTAATCTGCTAAATTGTAATTATTTCGCTACTATGGCCTATTTATTGCCTACCTCCTCATGCCTTTTGCACACACTGTATATAGACTTGCTTTTTTTCTACTGTGTCATTGACTTGTTTATTGTGTTATTGGCGTGTTTATTGTTTATTCCATGTGTAACTCTGCCTACCTGGTTAAATAAAGGTGAAATTAAAAATAACATTTTAAAAAAACAGTATAGCATGATGCTAAAAAAAAAAACAAGTCGCCAAATAAAATGTCCTTACAGCTGAGAGCAAAAATAGTAAAAATAGAGGAAAAAAATAGATATATATAAAATAAATAAAATATATCCCCCCATCCTTTTGTTCTTTTTCTGATAGAGAATGAAAAGCTGTAGTCTACTGTCTGAAGACAGCCATGTTTCAGTGAGAAACATAATGAGTTCATTCACAAGAAAGCTTTTACTAGCTCTAACAATTCAATGAGTGTGGGCCTGTCACGTCCCGACCAATATTTAGGTATTATTTGTATTATATTTTGGTCAGGACGTGGCAGAGGTATATTTGTTTTGTATTATGGGGTTTTGTGTGTGGTGTAGTGGGGTGTTAGTTGGTATAGGTTCTAGGTTTGTTTTTCTATGTACAGTTAATTGGGGTTGGACTCCCAATTGAAGGCAGGTGTGTTGAGTTGCCTTTGATTGGGAGTCCTATATAATAGGGTGTGTTTGCGAAACTGTCATTCGTTGTTCTTGTTTTTCTTGTTGTCACGTGTTCTCATTCGTTTTAATAAATTATGATGTTGAACACGCAACCCGCTGCTTATTGGTCCACTTTCTCCGACGATGATTTCGCTATATCGTCTGACGACGAAGAAATCCGTGACACTCTGCCCCCTGGGGCATCTGCCTCGACGCAACCAATGGAATGACAATCACAATTATGAATGTTACAACCCCGTTTTCTGATAATCTCTATCGGAATTGTAGGAGTTATTTTTTTACTTGTTCTGATATAGAATGAAAAGCTGTAGCCTAGGCGACCTAAAATCAAGGTCATTTAAACCAACGTGAGTGGTGCCTCCCGAGTGGCGCAGCGAAACGGTGCACAACTGGCCCAGCGTCATCCGGGTTAAGGGAAGGGATTGGATGGCTGGGATTTCCTTGTCCCATCGCACTCTAGCGACTCCTTGTGGTGGGCCGGGCGCATGCACGCTGACTTCGGTCGCCAGTTGTACGGGCGTTTCCTCCGACACATTGGTGCGGCTGGCTTCCGGGTTAAGAGAGCAGTGTGTAAAGAAGCAGTGTGGCTTGGCAGGGTCGTATTTTGGAGGGTGTATGGCTCTCGACCTTATCTATTCTGAAGCAGTTTGAGATACCTCATTACCACAGACCTTATCTATTCTGAAGCAGTTTGAGATACCTCATTACCACAGGCCTTATCTATTCTGAAGCGGTTTGAGATACCTCATTACCACAGACCTTATCTATTCTGAAGCAGTTTGAGATACCTCATTACCACAGACCTCATCTATTCTGAAGCAGTTTGAGATACCTCATTACCACAGACCTTATCTATTCTGAAGCAGTTTGAGATACCTCATTACCACAGACCTTATCTATTCTGAAGCAGTTTGAGATACCTCATTACCACAGACCTCATCTATTCTGAAACAGTTTGAGATACCTCATTACCACAGACCTCATCTATTCTGAAGCAGTTTGAGATACCTCATTACCACAGACCTTATCTATTCTGAAGCAGTTTGAGATACCTCATTACCACAGACCTCATCTATTCTGAAGCAGTTTGAGATACCTCATTACCACAAACCTTATCTATTCTGAAGCAGTTTGAGATACCTCATTACCACAGACCTCATCTATTCTGAAACAGTTTGAGATACCTCATTACCACAGACCTTATCTATTCTGAAGCAGTTTGAGATACCTCATTACCACAGACCTCATCTATTCTGAAGCGGTTTGAGATACCTCATTACCACAGACCTCATCTATTCTGAAGCAGTTTGAGATACCTCATTACCACAGGCCTTATCTATTCTGAAGCGGTTTGAGATACCTCATTACCACAGACCTTATCTATTCTGAAGCAGTTTGAGATACCTCATTACCACAGACCTTATCTATTCTGAAGCAGTTTGAGATACCTCATTACCACAGACCTTATCTATTCTGAAGCAGTTTGAGATACCTCATTACCACAAACCTTATCTATTCTGAAGCAGTTTGAGATACCTCATTACCACAGACCTCATCTATTCTGAAACAGTTTGAGATACCTCATTACCACAGACCTTATCTATTCTGAAGCAGTTTGAGATACCTCATTACCACAGACCTCATCTATTCTGAAACAGTTTGAGATACCTCATTACCACAGACCTCATCTATTCTGAAGCAGTTTGAGATACCTCATTACCACAGGCCTTATCTATTCTGAAGCAGTTTGAGATACCTCATTACCACAGATCTTATCTATTCTGAAGCAGTTTGAGATACCTCATTACCACAAACCTTATCTATTCTGAAGCAGTTTGAGATACCTCATTACCACAGACCTTATCTATTCTGAAGCGGTTTGAGATACCTCATTACCACAGACCTTATCTATTCTGAAGCAGTTTGAGATACCTCATTACCACAGGCCTTATCTATTCTGAAGCAGTTTGAGATACCTCATTACCACAGACCTTATCTATCCTGAAGCAGTTTGAGATACCTCATTACCACAGACCTTATCTATTCTGAAGCAGTTTGAGATACCTCATTATTAAATCCCTTATCTATTCTGAAGCAGTTTGGAGCAATCTCAGGGTACAAGCTGAATCTAGGAAATGAGTGAGCTTTTATCCTGTAAATCAGGCTGTTTTAACATGCTCTTTTACAAGCTTTCATTTCCTGTTTCAGCGACAAAGAAGTGACAAGGAAATATTCCCCAAAAAAATGTAAGACATTGTTGCTCCAGTAAATAGTTTGAATCAGTCTTTCTTTCACTTGTAATATTTTTTTATCTTATTGGAAGGGTAAAGAATGTGCTTTGCCACTTTTATTACAAAATATTTATTTAATTCACTGGACCAAACATGTATTTTATTTGGGATTGCAATGTACCATGGATTGGTAGAAAACATTTACAGAAACCTAGGGTATTGGGTGGTTTCAGCCCTACCAAATTTTCAGACATACTATTTGGCTGCAAATCTAAGAGCCCTTTTGTACTGGCTTACAGACTGATCCTACTCGATCGAGACCACTCTGGGTTCAGATGGAGTCTGAATCATGTCAACATGCTGCATTTTCCTCTGTGTTGTGCTCCCTCTCTCCCAGTGTCCATAGGCAAACGGTGGGTCAACCCAATTGGAATGTGGAATCAGTTCCGTTTAGCCTTAGAGGCTGTTCTCTGTCAGGTCCCAAACCAATCAGAATTTTCTATCAGCATGACTCCATCCTGTTGCATCCAAATTCACCTCAGATGTCAAATGACATGAATTAACACAATCTCTCTCTCTCTCTCTCTCTGTCTCTCTCTCTCTCTCTCTCTCTCTCTCTCTCTCTCTCTCTCTCTCTCTCTCTGCTGTCACCGTAATTGCTCTGCTGTCACCGTATGCTGCATCAAACAAACTCCCTCATGCATTTTCTCTTGGACTAGCAGGAAATTACACACACACACACACACACACCCCCTCATGCATCTTTCTCCTGGACCAGCAACTCTAACAGGAAATGTCATCCTTCCCTCATCCATCCCTCCATCTTTCTTTCCCTCCCTCCCTCCCTCCCTCCCTCCCTCTTCTCTCTCTCCCTCCCTCCTATTGAGTGGTAAAATGTTTCTCTCCCCAGGGGACCTGCTCTGCCTCACTGATCAATCTGTTGAGATGCTCTCTTTCATGTTCCTACCTATCCATCTATCCGTCTTCCTGTCTTTATGCATCTCTTAATCTCCTGTCTTCTTTCTTCAGTCTGTCTGTCTCCCTCCACCCTCTTTCTCTCCCTCTCTTCTCTCTCTCCCTCCACCCTCATTCTCTCCCTCCCTTCTCTCTCTCCCTCCACCCCTCCTCCTCTCACTCCCTGCTCTCTCTCCCTCCATCCCTCTTTCTCTCCTTCTCTTCTCTCTCTCCCCGCCCCTCTTTCTCTCCCTCCTGCTCTCTCTCCCTCCACCCTCATTCTCTCCCTCCCTTCTCTCTCTCCCTCCATCCTCATTCTCTCCCTCCCTTCTCTCTCTCCCTCCACCCTCATTCTCTCCCTCCCTTCTCTCTCTCCCTCCATCCCTCTTTCTCTCCTTCTCTTCTCTCTCTCCCTCCGCCCCTCTTTCTCTCCCTACCTGCTCTCTCCATCCCTCCATCCCTCCTCCTCTCACTCCCTGCTCTCTCTCCCTCCATCCCTCTTTCTCTCCCTCCCTTCTCTCTCTCCCTCCATCCCTCTTTCTCTCCTTCTCTTCTCTCTTTCCCTCCGCCCCTCTTTCTCTCCCTACCTGCTCTCTCCATCCCTCCATCCCTCCTCCTCTCCCTCCCTGCTCTCTCTCCCTCCATCCCTCTTTCTCTCCCTCCCTTCTCTCTCTCCCTCCATCCCTCTTTCTCTCCTTCTCTTCTCTCTTTCCCTCCGCCCCTCTTTCTCTCCCTACCTGCTCTCTCCATCCCTCCATCCCTCCTCCTCTCCCTCCCTGCTCTCTCTCCCTCCATCCCTCTTTCTCTCCCTCCCTTCTCTCTCTCCCTCCATCCCTCTTTCTCTCCTTCTCTTCTCTCTCTCCCTCCGCCCCTCTTTCTCTCCCTACCTGCTCTCTCCATCCCTCCATCCCTCCTCCTCTCCCTCCCTGCTCTCTCTCACTCCACCCTCTTTCTCTCCCTCCCTTCTCTCTCTCCCTCCATCCCTCTTTCTCTCCTTCTCTTCTCTCTTTCCCTCCGCCCCTCTTTCTCTCCCTACCTGCTCTCTCCATCCCTCCATCCCTCCTCCTCTCACTCCCTGCTCTCTCTCCCTCCATCCCTCTTTCTCTCCCTCCCTTCTCTCTCTCCCTCCATCCCTCTTTCTCTCCTTCTCTTCTCTCTTTCCCTCCGCCCCTCTTTCTCTCCCTACCTGCTCTCTCCATCCCTCCATCCCTCCTCCTCTCCCTCCCTGCTCTCTCTCCCTCCATCCCTCTTTCTCTCCCTCCCTTCTCTCTCTCCCTCCATCCCTCTTTCTCTCCTTCTCTTCTCTCTCTCCCTCCGCCCCTCTTTCTCTCCCTACCTGCTCTCTCCATCCCTCCATCCCTCCTCCTCTCACTCCCTGCTCTCTCTCCCTCCATCCCTCTTTCTCTCCCTCCCTTCTCTCTCTCCCTCCATCCCTCATTCTCTCCCTCCCTTCTCTCTCTCACTCCACCCTCTTTCTCTCCCTCCCTTCTCTCTCTCCCTCCATCCCTCATTCTCTCCCTCCCTTCTCTCTCTCCCTCCATCCCTCTTTCTCTCCTTCTCTTCTCTCTTTCCCTCCGCCCCTCTTTCTCTCCCTACCTGCTCTCTCCATCCCTCCATCCCTCCTCCTCTCACTCCCTGCTCTCTCTCCCTCCATCCCTCTTTCTCTCCCTCCCTTCTCTCTCTCCCTCCATCCCTCTTTCTCTCCCTCCCTTCTCTCTCTCCCTCCATCCCTCTTTCTCTCCTTCTCTCTCTCTCTCTCCCTCCACCCTCATTCTCTCCCTCCCTTCTCTCTCTCCCTCCATCCCTCTTTCTCTCCTTCTCTTCTCTCTCTCCCTCCGCCCCTCTTTCTCTCCCTACCTGCTCTCTCCATCCCTCCATCCCTCCTCCTCTCACTCCCTGCTCTCTCTCCCTCCATCCCTCTTTCTCTCCCTCCCTTCTCTCTCTCCCTCCATCCCTCTTTCTCTCCTTCTCTTCTCTCTCTCCCTCCGCCCCTCTTTCTCTCCCTACCTGCTCTCTCCATCCCTCCATCCCTCCTCCTCTCCCTCCCTGCTCTCTCTCCCTCCATCCCTCTTTCTCTCCCTCCCTTCTCTCTCTCCCTCCATCCCTCTTTCTCTCCTTCTCTTCTCTCTTTCCCTCCGCCCCTCTTTCTCTCCCTACCTGCTCTCTCCATCCCTCCATCCCTCCTCCTCTCACTCCCTGCTCTCTCTCCCTCCATCCCTCTTTCTCTCCCTCCCTTCTCTCTCTCCCTCCATCCCTCTTTCTCTCCTTCTCTTCTCTCTCTCCCTCCGCCCCTCTTTCTCTCCCTACCTGCTCTCTCCATCCCTCCATCCCTCCTCCTCTCCCTCCCTGCTCTCTCTCCCTCCATCCCTCTTTCTCTCCCTCCCTTCTCTCTCTCCCTCCATCCCTCTTTCTCTCCTTCTCTTCTCTCTTTCCCTCCGCCCCTCTTTCTCTCCCTACCTGCTCTCTCCATCCCTCCATCCCTCCTCCTCTCCCTCCCTGCTCTCTCTCCCTCCATCCCTCTTTCTCTCCCTCCCTTCTCTCTCTCCCTCCATCCCTCTTTCTCTCCTTCTCTTCTCTCTTTCCCTCCGCCCCTCTTTCTCTCCCTACCTGCTCTCTCCATCCCTCCATCCCTCCTCCTCTCCCTCCCTGCTCTCTCTCCCTCCATCCCCTCTTTCTCTCCCTCCCTTCTCTCTCTCCCTCCATCCCTCTTTCTCTCCTCTCTCTTCTCTCTTCTCCCTCCGCCCCTCTTTCTCTCCCTACCTGCTCTCTCCATCCCTCCATCCCTCCTCCTCTCACTCCCTGCTCTCTCTCCCTCCATCCCTCTTTCTCTCCCTCCCTTCTCTCTCTCCCTCCATCCCTCTTTCTCTCCTTCTCTTCTCTCTCTCCCTCCGCCCCTCTTTCTCTCCCTACCTGCTCTCTCCATCCCTCCATCCCTCCTCCTCTCCCTCCCTGCTCTCTCTCCCTCCATCCCTCTTTCTCTCCCTCCCTTCTCTCTCTCCCTCCATCCCTCTTTCTCTCCTTCTCTTCTCTCTTTCCCTCCGCCCCTCTTTCTCTCCCTACCTGCTCTCTCCATCCCTCCATCCCTCCTCCTCTCCCTCCCTGCTCTCTCTCCCTCCATCCCTCTTTCTCTCCCTCCCTTCTCTCTCTCCCTCCATCCCTCTTTCTCTCCTTCTCTTCTCTCTCTCCCTCCGACCCTCCCTCCTCCTGCTCTCTCCTCCTCCTCCCTCCTCCTCTCCTCCCTGCTCCCTCCCGCCCCCTCTTTCTCTCCCTCCCTGCTCTCTCTCCCTCCTCCCTCCTTCTCTCCCTCCCTCTCCCTCCGCCCCTCTTCCTCCATCCGCTCTCTCCTCCCTCCTCCCTCCTCCTCTCCCTCCCTGCTCTCTCCCCTCCATCCCTCTTTCTCTCCTTCTCTTCTCTCTTTCCCTCCGCCCCTCTTTCTCTCCCTCCCTGCTCTCTCTCCCTCCTCCCTCCTTCTCTCCCTCCCTTCTCTCTTCCTCCATCCCTCCTCCTCTCCCTCCCTGCTCTGTCTGCTTTATGTTGTAATTGACTATTGTAGCTGGAAATGCCAGATTTTTTTATGGAATATCTATATAGGCGTACAGAGGCCCATTATCAGCAACCATCACTCGTGTTCCATTGGCACGTTGTGTTAGCTAATCCATGTTTATCATTTTAAAAGGCTAATTGATCATTAGAAAACCATTTTGCAATTATGTTAGCACAGCTGAAAACTGTTGTTCTGATTAAAGAAGCAATAAAACTGGCCTTCTTTAGACTAGTTGAGTATCTGGAGCATCAGCATTTGTGGGTTCGATTACAGGCTCAAAATGACCAGAAACAAAGTTCTTTCTTCTGAAACTCGTCAGTCTCTTCTTGTTTTGAGAAATGAAGGCTATTCCATGCGAGAAATTGCCAATGAACTGAAGATCTCGTACAACGCTGTGTACTACTCCCTTCACAGAACAGCGCAAACGGGCTCTAACCAGAATAGAAAGAGGAGTGGGAGGCCCCGGTGCACAAGTGAGCAAGAGGAGTAATATACAATATTAACAATGTCTACACTGTATTTCTGATCAATTTGATGTTATTTTAATGGGCAAAAATGTTTGCTTTTCTTTCAAAAACAAGGACATTACTAAGTGACCCTAAACTTTTGAACGGTAGTGTAGGTCAGAGCGGCATTGGACTAAGGTACAGTGGCATAGTAGTATAGAGTACAGTATAAACATATGAGATGGGTGATGCAATATTTACAAACAATTAAAGTGACTAAGATACCGTAGAATATGTGTAGAGTACAGTTTATACATATTAGATGAGTAATGCAAGATACAGAGACATTATTAAAGTGGCTAGCGTTTCATTTCCTTAAAGGGGCCAGAGATTCATAATCTATGTCTACAGGCAGCCGCCCCTGATGTGCTGGAGATGGCTGTTTAACAGTCTGATGGCCTTGAGATAGAAGCTGTTTTTCAGCCTTTCTGTCCCATCTTTGATGCATCTGTACTGACTTCGACCTTCTAGATGATAGCGGTGTGAACAGGCAGTGGCTCGGGAGGTTGATGTCCTTTTTGGCCTTCCTGAGGCATCGGGTGCTGTAGGTGTCCAGGAGGGCCTGGAAGTTTGACCCCGGTGATGCGTTGGGCAGACCTCACCACCCTCTGGAGAGCTCTGCGGTTGCGGGCGGTGCAGTTGCCGTACCAGGCGGTGATACAGCCCGACAGGATGCTCTCTATTGTGTATCTGTAAAAGTTTTTTGAGGGTTTTAGGTGACAAGCCAAATTTCTTTAGCCTCGTGAGGTTGAAGAGGCGCCTTGTTCACCACACTCTCTGTGTTGTGTACGTCGAGGAACTTGAAGCTTTCCACCTCGGTCGCGTCGATGTGGATGCTGTTTCCTGAAGTCCACAATCATCTCCTTTTTGTTTTGTTTGAATTTATTGAGGTTATTTCCCAGGGCCCTCACCTCCTCCCTCCCAGGGCCCTCACCTCCTCCCTCCCAGGGCCCTCACCTCCTCCCTCCCAGGGCCCTCACCTCCTCCCTCCCAGGGCCCTCACCTCCTCCCTCCCAGGGCCCTCACCTCCTCCCTCCCAGGGCCCTCACCTCCTCCCTCCCAGGGCCCTCACCTCCTCCCTCCCAGGGCCCTCACCTCCTCCCTCCCAGGGCCCTCACCTCCTCCCTCCCAGGGCCCTCACCTCCTCCCTCCCAGGGCCCTCACCTCCTCCCTCCCAGGGCCCTCACCTCCTCCCTCCCAGGGCCCTCACCTCCTCCCTCCCAGGGCCCTCACCTCCTCCCTCCCAGGGCCCTCACCTCCTCCCTCCCAGGGCCCTCACCTCCTCCCTCCCAGGGCCCTCACCTCCTCCCTCCCAGGGCCCTCACCTCCTCCCTCCCAGGGCCCTCACCTCCTCCCTCCCAGGGCCCTCACCTCCTCCCTCTAGGCCGTCTCGTCGCTGTTGGTAATCAAGCCCTGCCACTGTTGTGTCGACTGCAAACTTGATGATTGAGTTAGAGGCGTGCATGGCCACGCAGTCGTGGGTGAACAGGGAGTACAGGAGGGGGCTGAGAACACACCTTAGTGGGGCCCCCAGTGTTGAGAATCAGCGAAGTGGAGGTGTTGTTTTCTACCTTCACCACCTAGGGGGCGGCCCGTCGGGAAGTCCAGGACCCAGTTGCACAGGGCGGGGTTCAGACCCAGGGCCTCGAGCTTAATGATGAGCTTGGAGGGTACTATGGTGTTAAATGCTGAGCTATAGTCAATGAACAGCATTCTCACATAGGTATTTCTCTTGTCCAGATGGGATAGGGCAGTGTGCAGAGTGATGGCGATTGCATCGTCTGTGGATCTATTGGGGCGGTAAGCAAATTGGAGTGGGTCTAAGATGTCAGGTAGGGTGGAGGTGATATGATCCTTAACTAGTCTCTCAAAGCACTTCATGATAGTCATTTAGTCATTTAGCGATAGTCATTTAGTTCAGTTTCCTTTTTTGCTTTTCTTAGATACAGTTACAGTTCACATAAGGAAATCAGTCAATTTAAATAGACCCTAATCTATGGATTTCACATGAGTGGGCAGGGATACAGCCATGGGTGCAGCCTGGGAGGGCATAGGCCCACCAACTTGGCAGCCATGCCCAGCCAATCAGAATTAGTTTTTTCCTCACAAAAGGGCCTCATTACAGACACAAATACTCCTCCGAATATCTCGCTGGTGAAGAAGGTCCTGGGCTGGCGATTGTTCGGTCGGTTGGATGTACTTCCAAATTCTCTAAAACGACGTTGGACGCGGCTTATGGTAGAGAAATGAACATAAAATTCTCTGGCAACAGCTCTGGTGGACATTCCTGCAGTCAACATGCCAATTGCACTGCTCCCTCAAAACTTGAGACATCTGTGGCCATTGTGTTGTGTTACAAAACGTAACATTTTACAGCGGCCTTTTTATTGTCCCCAGCACAAGGTGCACCTGTGTAATGATCATGCTAATTAATGAGCTTGATATAACACACCTGTCAGGTGAATGGGACATCTTGGCAAAGGGAGAAAGGATCACTAACAGGGATTTAAACAAATTTGTGCACAAACTTTTGAGAGAAATAAGGTTATTGTGTTATTATTATTAACATTTCTGGGATTTTTTTTTATTTATTTCAGCTCATGAAACATTTGCATTTGTTCAGTGTAGCAGGAACACAACACCACCCACTGATGGAAATCTTTGTAGATTTGTTATGCACTCTACTTAAATCTGCTGGCCATAGCAGTTCTCTCTCTCTCTCTCGTTTCTTAGATTGGTTTCATTTCTCTTCTCTCCTTCCCTCCCTCCATCCTTCAACCCCAACACCCACCAACACACATACACAAGGTGTATTGATTGTACTGCTGCACTAATTATCTGGCCTTGCATGTCTCTCTCTCTCTCTGCATGTCTCTCTCTCTCTGCATGTCTCTGTCTGCGTGTCTCTCTCTCTGCATGTCTCTCTCTCTCTCTCTGCATGTCTCTCTCTCTGCATGTCTCTCTCTCTCTCTCTGCATGTCTCTCTCTCTCTGCATGTCTCTCTCTCTCTGCATGTCTCTCTCTCTCTCTGCATGTCTCTCTCTCTGCATGTCTCTCTCTCTGCATCTCTCTCTCTCTCTGCATGTCTCTCTCTCTCTGCATGTCTCTCTCTCTGCATGTCTCTCTCTCTGCATGTCTCTCTCTCTCTGCATGTCTCTCTCTCTGCATGTCTCTCTCTCTCTGCATGTCTCTCTCTCTGCATGTCTCTCTCTCTCTGCATGTCTCTCTCTCTCTGCATGTCTCTCTCTCTGCATGTCTCTCTCTCTCTGCATGTCTCTCTCTCTCTGCATGTCTCTCTCTCTGCATCATTGGGCCTCAATCAGCACTTTTGGATCACAATGTCCCAATCACATATATTGATCTCAATGGTATTAATGACCTGGTCACAATTGTTATTTCTATCTGACCAGTACCAACCAACAACCGGTTCCTCTGCCTTGGAGTGTGTGTGTGTGTGTGTGTGTGTGTGTGTGTGTGTGTGTGTGTGTGTGTGTGTGTGTGTGTGTGTGTGTGTGTGTGTGTGTGTGGTGTGTGTGTGTGTGTGTGTGTGTGTGTGCACCATGCCAGTGTGCGGGGGCGACAGGAGAGGTTTGTGCGTCCTGCTCTGTTACCATCTGTGCCCGAGAGCAACAGTCCTGGGTTCAGATACTATTTGAAATCTTTTCAAATAATTGGAGCGTTTGCTTTTAAAGCCTGCCTTGGAAAGCCAGATGGGTGGGGTTTGTCCTGTTGGGACTTTTTATCTATTGGTTCCACTGTAACAGGCAAGCTCAATCAGGCCCCACCCCCCACTCCCTGAATGATTTCAAATAGTCTTTGAACCC
>NC_138313.1:52482500-52522500 GCF_965601325.2 Salmo salar | reverse complement strand
CTGAAGTTCTGTCACAGTGACCATCACATTCTTGGTCACCTCCCTGACCGAGGCTCTTCTCCCTCGATTGCTCAGTTTGGCCGGGCGGCCAGCTCTAGGAAGAGTCTTGGTGGTTCTAAACTTCTTCCATTTCAGAATAATGGAGGCCACTGTGTTCTTGGGGACCTTCAATGCTGTAGAAATGTTTTGGTACCCTTCCCCAGCTCTGTGCCTCGACACAATCCAGTCTCGGAGCTCTACGGATGATTCCTTCGACCTCATGGCTTGGTTTTTGTTCTGACATGTCAAATGTTGGACCTTATATAGACAGGTGTGTGACTTTCCAAATGTTTTATTTTAATTTTTAAAATGTTATTTCACCTTTATTTAACCAGGTAGACCAGTTGAGAACAAGTTCTCATTTACAATTGCTACCTGGCCAAGATAAAGCAAAACAGTTTGACACATACGACAACACAGAGTTACACATGGAATAAACAAATGTACAGTCAATAACACAGTAGAAAAAAATCTATATACAGTGGGTGCAAATGAGGTAGGATAAGAGCCGGGGCTTTACCTAGCAAAGACTTATAGATGACCTGGAGCCAGTGGGTTTGGCGATGAATATGAAGCGAGGGCCAGCCAACGAGAGCATTCAGGTCGCAGTGGTGGGTGGTATATGGGGCTTTGGTGACAAAACGGATGGCACTATGATAGACTGCATCCCATTTTCTGAGTAGAGTGTTGGAGGCTATTTTGTAAATGACATCGCCGAAGTCGAGGATCGTTAGGATAGTCAGTTTTACGAGGGTATGTTTGGCAGCATGAGTGAAGGATGCTTTGTTGCGAAATAGGAAGCCGATTCTAGATTTAATTTTGGATTGGAGATGCTTGATGTTTCTGGAAGGAGAGTTTACAGTCTAACCAGACACCCAGGTATTTGCAGTAGTCCACGTATTCTAAGTCAGAACCGTCCAGAGTAGTGATCCTGGACGGGCGAGCAGGTACAGGCAGCGATTGGTTGAAGAGCATGCATTTAGTTTTACTTGTATTTCAGAGCAGTTGGAGGCCACGGAAGGAGAGTTGTATGGCATTGAAGCTCGTCTGGAGGTTAGTTAACAGTGTCCAAAGAGGGGCCAGAAGTATACAGAATGGTGTCGTCTACGTAGAGGTGGATCAGAGAATCCCCAGCAGCAAGAGCGACATCATTGATGTACACAGAGAAGAGAGTTGGCCTGAGATTTGAACCCTGTGGCACCCCCAGGTGGTCTGTCGGTGGTCAGTAGTCTGTCGGTGGTCTGGGGTCAGTCAGTGGTCTGTCGGTGGTCTGGGGTCAGTCTGGGGTCAGTCTGTGGTCAGTAGTCAGTCAGTAGTCAGTCAGTAGTCAGTCTGTGGTCAGTAGTCAGTCTGTGGTCAGTAGTCAGTCTGGGGTCAGTCTGTGGTCAGTAGTCAGTCTGTGGTCAGTAGTCAGTCTGGGGTCAGTCTGTGGTCAGTAGTCGGTCTGTGGTCAGTAGTCGGTCTGTGGTCAGTAGTCAGTCAGTGGTAATATGTGGTCGGTCAGTGGTAATATGTGGTCGGTCAGTGGTAATATGTGGTCGGTCAGTGGTAATATGTGGTCGGTCAGTGGTAATATGTGGTCGGTCAGTGGTAATATGTGGTCGGTCAGTGGTAATATGTGGTCGGTCAGTGGTAATATGTGCTCAGTCAGTGGTCAGTCAGTGGTAATATGTGGTCAGTCAGTGGTAATATGTGGTCGGTCAGTGGTAATATGTGGTCGGTCAGTGGTAATATGTGGTCAGTCAGTGGTAATATGTGGTCAGTCTGTAGTCGGTCAGTGGTAATATGTGGTCAGTCTGTAGTCGGTCAGTGGTAATATGTGGTCAGTCTGTAGTCGGTCAGTGGTAATATGTGGTCAGTCAGTGGTCAGTCTGTAGTCGGTCTGTGGTCAGTCAGTGGTAATATGTGGTCAGTCAGTGGTAATATGTGGTAATATGTGGTCAGTCAGTGGTAATATGTGGTCAGTCAGTGGTAATATGTGGTAATATGTGGTCAGTCAGTGGTCAGTCAGTGGTCAGTCTGTAGTCGGTCTGTAGTCGGTCTGTGGTCAGTCAGTGGTAATATGTGTTCAGTCAGTGGTAATATGTGGTCAGTCAGTGGTCAATATGTGGTCAGTCAGTGGTCAGTCAGTGGTCTGTAGTCAGTCTGTAGTCGGTCTGTGGTAATATGTGTTAATAATAATAATAAACTCAACATCAGTCAGCAGATATAAATTAGAGAAACTGAAACTTTAAACAGGAATGTGAGTGACAGTCACCTCTATAGAGGCTACAAATTATTTGCATCTTTTATAGTAATTTTAATTCCCAAAATATAACTAAGAAATGTACTCTGGTTTGTTCCAATTAATGGATGTCTTTGTAATGCGTGTTTTTTACATTTATTTATTTATTTTTTAGCTCAGCTAACCTAGCAGCGCTTATTAAAAACGAGAATCATTCCTCCAGGGCTCTTTCCACCAGCTCAGCACACAAACGATTTCCCATTAATACAAAATGCCCGATTCTTGTACAGTCACAGAGAAATGATAGCAGCAGCAGCACAGTGTGTGTTTAATCCAATGTTAGAACAAAGCCTCCGAGATTCTCTGAACAATGTAAAGTAGCCGAGACTCCTCTTCTGTTTTTTGAAGCACGTTCTGCAAACAGCCTGGAGAGGCTCGCTGGAGAACTACTGAATGTGACTGTGTATTAAATCATATATATACACACACACACACACACACACACACACACACACAGGGAACTCTGATGCTGGGCTCCTCAGCTCAACTCCCCAGAAGAACTGTCTCCCAGCAGGGTTTATCAGTCTCCTTCTTTCTCTTCTCTCTATTCATCAGTCTCTTCTCCTTCTCTTGATCTCTCTTTCATTCTCTCTCTCTCTTCTCTTCTCTTGTCAGGGTTTTAACTCTCAGGCCTGGCTTTGATAAATAATTATGCTACTCTGTCTGTACAGCACTGTCTCTACTGCCCAATGATGCTACTGTCTGTACAGCACTGTCTCTACTGCCTAATGATGCTACTCTGTCTGTACAGCACTGTCTCTACTGCCCAATGATGCTACTGTCTGTACAGCACTGTCTCTACTGCCCATATGATGCTACTCTGTCTGTACAGCACTGTCTCTACTGCCCATATGATGCTACTCTGTCTGTACAGCACTGTCTCTACTGCCCAATGATGCTACTCTGTCTGTACAGCACTGTCTCTACTGCCCAATGATGCTACTGTCTGTACAGCACTGTCTCTACTGCCCAATGATGCTACTGTCTGTACAGCACTGTAGCATCATATGGGCACCCCCATAGAGACTGCCAGAGGTCCGGACAACAGGCCCTCCGATTTGACACACTGAACTCTATCAGAGAAGTAGTTGGTGAACCAGGCGAGGCAGTCATTTGAGAAACCAAGGCTGTTGAGTCTGCCGATAAGAATACGGTGATTAACAGAGTCGAAAGCCTTGGCCAGGTCGATGAAGACGGCTGCACAGTAATGTCTTTTATCGATGGCGGTTATGATATCGTTTAGGACCTTGAGCGTGGCTGAGGTGCACCCATGAGCAGCTCGGAAACCAGATTGCATAGCGGAGAAGATACGGTGAGATTTGAAATGGTCGGTGATCTGATAGTTAACTTGGCTTTTGAAGACCTTAGAAAGACAGGGTAGGATAGATATAGGTCTATAACACTTTGGGTGTAGAGTGTCTTCCAATCTTTAGGGATCTCAGACGATACGAAAGAGAGTGTGAACAGGCTAGTAATAGGGGTTGCAACATTTGCGGCTGATAATTTTAGAAAGAAAGGGTCCAGATTGTCTAGCCCGGCTGATTTTTAGGGGTCCAGATTTTGCAGCTCTTTAAGAACATCAGTTATCTGGATTTGGGTGAAGGACAAATGGGGGAGGCTTGGGCAAGTTGCTGCGGGCGGTGCAGAGCTGTTGACCGGAGTAGGGGTAGCCAGGTGGAAAGCATGGCCAGCCGTAGAAAAACGTTTATTGAAATTGTCGATTATCGTAGATTTATCGGTGGTGACATTATAGCCTCAGTGCTGTGGGCAGCTGGGAGGAGGTGCTCTTATTCTCCATGGACTTTATACACATGTCCAATCATGTCCAATCAACATGTCCAATCAATTGAATTTACCACAGGTGGACGCCAATCAAGTTGTAGAACCGTCTCAAGGATGATCAATGGATCAATGATCATTCCCTTTAAGGCCAGCAACTTTTGACCAGAGGTCTAAACTGAGTATGTTAGGGTTACACATTATTACACATCTCTGACAAAAAGGACAACTATCAACAAGCTATTTACAAATCAGCAGGATGCACCTGAGCTCAATTTCGAGTCTCATTGCAAAGGGTCTGAATACTTATATAAAAAAATAATATTTCTGTTTTTTATTTTGGATTAATTAGCAAAAAATGTTTAAAAACCTGTTTTCGGTTTTGTCATTACGGGATATTGTGTTTAGATTGATGAGGGATTTTCTTTTATTTAATCATTTTTTAGAATAAGGCTTTAATGTAACAAAACGTGGAAAAAGTCAAGGGGTCTGAATACTTTACGAATTCTCTGAGTACGAATTAATCACATGGTTAAGCATGCAGACAGACACAGTCTAATGAGCTGCAACGTCTGTTTGTCCCACCACTCCTCACCCGTCTCACCCCATCCCAACCCAAACCCATATCATTCCCTTTAAGACCTGCAGCCCCACTGCTCTGTCATTCCCTTTAAGACCTGCAGTGCCCAGTGCTCTGTCATTCCCTTTAAGACCTGCAGCCCCACAGCTCTGTCATTCCCTTTAAGACCTGTAGTGCCCAGTGCTCTGTCATTCCCTTTAAGACCTGCAGCCCCACAGCTCTGTCATTCCCTTTAAGACCTGCAGCCCCACAGCTCTGTCATTCCCTTTAAGACCTGCAGCCCCACAGCTCTGTCATTCCCTTTAAGACCTGTAGTGCCCAGTGCTCTGTCATTCCCTTTAAGACCTGCAAGTCAAAGGAAATCAAATTGAATTTGTCACATGCGCTGAATACAACAGGTGTAGTAGACCTTACAGTGAAATGCTGAATACAACAGGTGTAGTAGACCTCGCAGTGAAATGCTGAATACAACAGGTGTAGTAGACCTCACAGTGAAATGCTGAATACAACAGGTGTAGTAGACCTCACAGTGAAATGCTGAATACAACAGGTGTAGTAGACCTTACAGTGAAATGCTGAATACAACAGGTGTAGTAGACCTCGCAGTGAAATGCTGAATACAACAGGTGTAGTAGACCTCACAGTGAAATGCTGAATACAACAGGTGTAGTAGACCTTACAGTGAAATGCTGAATACAACAGGTGTAGTAGACCTCGCAGTGAAATGCTGAATACAACAGGTGTAGTAGACCTCACAGTGAAATGCTGAATACAACAGGTGTAGTAGACCTCACAGTGAAATGCTGAATACAACAGGTGTAGTAGACCTTACAGTGAAATGCTGAATACAACAGGTGTAGTAGACCTTACAGTGAAATGCTGAATACAACAGGTGTAGTAGACCTCACAGTGAAATGCTGAATACAACAGGTGTAGTAGACCTCACAGTGAAATGCTGAATACAACAGGTGTAGTAGACCTCACAGTGAAATGCTGAATACAACAGGTGTAGTAGACCTCACAGTGAAATGCTGAATACAACAGGTGTAGTAGACCTCACAGTGAAATGCTGAATACAACAGGTGTAGTAGACCTCACAGTGAAATGCTGAATACAACAGGTGTAGTAGACCTCACAGTGAAATGCTGAATACAACAGGTGTAGTAGACCTTACAGTGAAATGCTGAATACAACAGGTGTAGTAGACCTTACAGTGAAATGCTGAATACAACAGGTGTAGTAGACCTCACAGTGAAATGCTGAATACAACAGGTGTAGTAGACCTCACAGTGAAATGCTGAATACAACAGGTGTAGTAGACCTCACAGTGAAATGCTGAATACAACAGGTGTAGTAGACCTCACAGTGAAATGCTGAATACAACAGGTGTAGTAGACCTCACAGTGAAATGCTGAATACAACAGGTGTAGTAGACCTCACAGTGAAATGCTGAATACAACAGGTGTAGTAGACCTCACAGTGAAATGCTGAATACAACAGGTGTAGTAGACCTCACAGTGAAATGCTGAATACAACAGGTGTAGTAGACCTCACAGTGAAATGCTGAATACAACAGGTGTAGTAGACCTCACAGTGAAATGCTGAATACAACAGGTGTAGTAGACCTCACAGTGAAATGCTGAATACAACAGGTGTAGTAGACCTCACAGTGAAATGCTGAATACAACAGGTGTAGTAGACCTCACAGTGAAATGCTGAATACAACAGGTGTAGTAGACCTCACAGTGAAATGCTGAATACAACAGGTGTAGTAGACCTCACAGTGAAATGCTGAATACAACAGGTGTAGTAGACCTCACAGTGAAATGCTGAATACAACAGGTGTAGTAGACCTCACAGTGAAATGCTGAATACAACAGGTGTAGTAGACCTCACAGTGAAATGCTGAATACAACATGTGTAGTAGACCTCACAGTGAAATGCTGAATACAACAGGTGTAGTAGACCTCACAGTGAAATGCTGAATACAACAGGTGTAGTAGACCTCACAGTGAAATGCTGTGAAATGCTGAATACAACAGGTGTAGTAGACCTCACAGTGAAATGCTGAATACAACAGGTGTAGTAGACCTCACAGTGAAATGCTGAATACAACAGGTGTAGTAGACCTCACAGTGAAATGCTGAATACAACAGGTGTAGTAGACCTCACAGTGAAATGCTGAATACAACAGGTGTAGTAGACCTCACAGTGAAATGCTGAATACAACAGGTGTAGTAGACCTCACAGTGAAATGCTGAATACAACAGGTGTAGTAGACCTCACAGTGAAATGCTGAATACAACAGGTGTAGTAGACCTCACAGTGAAATGCTGAATACAACAGGTATAGTAGACCTTACAGTGAAATGCTGAATACAACAGGTGTAGTAGACCTCACAGTGAAATGCTGAATACAACAGGTGTAGTAGACCTCACAGTGAAATGCTGAATACAACAGGTGTAGTAGACCTCACAGTGAAATGCTGAATACAACAGGTGTAGTAGACCTTACAGTGAAATGCTGAATACAACAGGTGTAGTAGACCTCACAGTGAAATGCTGAATACAACAGGTGTAGTAGACCTCACAGTGAAATGCTGAATACAACAGGTGTAGTAGACCTCACAGTGAAATGCTGAATACAACAGGTGTAGTAGAACTCACAGTGAAATGCTGAATACAACAGGTGTAGTAGACCTCACAGTGAAATGCTGAATACAACAGGTGTAGTAGACCTCACAGTGAAATGCTGAATACAACAGGTGTAGTAGACCTCACAGTGAAATGCTGAATACAACAGGTGTAGTAGAACTCACAGTGAAATGCTGAATACAACAGGTGTAGTAGACCTCACAGTGAAATGCTGAATACAACATGTGTAGTAGACCTCACAGTGAAATGCTGAATACAACAGGTGTAGTAGACCTCACAGTGAAATGCTGAATACAACAGGTGTAGTAGACCTCACAGTGAAATGCTGAATACAACAGGTGTAGTAGACCTCACAGTGAAATGCTGAATACAACAGGTGTAGTAGACCTCACAGTGAAATGCTGAATACAACATGTGTAGTAGACCTCACAGTGAAATGCTGAATACAACAGGTGTAGTAGACCTCACAGTGAAATGCTGAATACAACAGGTGTAGTAGACCTCACAGTGAAATGCTCAATACAACAGGTGTAGTAGACCTCACAGTGAAATGCTGAATACAACAGGTGTAGTAGACCTCACAGTGAAATGCTGAATACAACAGGTGTAGTAGACCTCACAGTGAAATGCTGAATACAACAGGTGTAGTAGACCTTACAGTGAAATGCTGAATACAACAGGTGTAGTAGACCTCACAGTGAAATGCTGAATACAACAGGTGTAGTAGACCTCACAGTGAAATGCTGAGTTAAAAGCCCTTAACCAACAATGCGGTTTTAATGATGGGCCGGTGAGTCGGAAGCAGGTGAAACGTTTTAATGAAACAACAACACTAACAAGGCAGTACGCCGATACACAAGAACAATACCAACAGGTGAGTGAACCTGGGAGAGGGACATATAAAGGGGAGGCGATGATGAAGGTAATGGAGACCAGGTGTGAATCATAATGATTAACAGGTGGGGTAATGATGAGTACCAGGTGGGGTAATGATGAGTACCAGGTGGGATAATGATGGGTACCAGATGGGGTAATGATGAGAACCAGGTGGGGTAATGATGAGAACCAGGTGGGGTAATGATGAGAACCAGGTGGGGTAATGATGAGTACCAGGTGGGATAATGATGGATACCAGATGGGGTAATGATGAGAACCAGGTGGGGTAATGATGAGTACCAGGTGGGATAATGATGAGTACCAGGTGGGGTAATGATGAGTACCAGATGGGGTAATGATGAGTACCAGGTGGGATAATGATGGGTACCAGATGGGGTAATGATGAGAACCAGGTGGGATAATGATGAGAACCAGGTGGGGTAATGATGAGAACCAGGTGGGGTAATGATGAGTACCAGGTGGGGTAATGATGAGTACCAGGTGGGATAATGATGGGTACCAGATGGGGTAATGATGAGAACCAGGTGGGATAATGATGAGAACCAGGTGGGGTAATGATGAGAACCAGGTGGGGTAATGATGAGTACCAGGTGGGGTAATGATGAGTACCAGGTGGGATAATGATGGGTACCAGATGGGGTAATGATGAGAACCAGGTGGGATAATGATGAGAACCAGGTGGGGTAATGATGAGAACCAGGTGGGATAATGATGAGAACCAGGTGGGGTAATGATGTGAACCAGGTGGGGTAATGATGAGGTCCAGGTGGGGTAATGATGAGAACCAGGTGGGGTAATGATGAGAACCAGGTGGGGTAATGATGTGAACCAGGTGGGGTAATGATGAGAACCAGGTGGGGTAATGATGAGTACCAGGTGGGGTAATGATGAGAACCAGGTGGGGTAATGATGAGGTCCAGGTGGGGTAATGATGAGAACCAGGTGGGGTAATGATGAGAACCAGGTGGGGTAATGATGTGAACCAGGTGGGGTAATGATGAGAACCAGGTGGGGTAATGATGAGTACCAGGTGGGGTAATGATGAGAACCTAGTGTGTGTAATGGTGAGAACCAGGTGGGGTAATGATGAGAACCAGGTGTGGTAATGATGAGTACCAGGTGGGGTAATGATGAGAACCAGGTGTCTGTAATGATGAGTACCAGGTGGGGTAATGATGAGTACCAGGTGGGGTAATGATGAGAACCAGGTGTGCGTAATGATGAGAACCAGGTGGGGTAATAATGGGTACCAGGTGGGGTAATGATGAGAACCAGGTGGGGTAATGATGAGAACCAGGTGGGGTAATGATGGGTACCAGGTGGGGTAATGATGAGAACCAGGTGTGGGTAATGATGAGAACCAGGTGGGGTAATGATGAGTACCAGGTGGGGTAATGATGAGAACCAGGTGGGGTAATGATGAGAACCAGGTGGGATAATGATGAGAACCAGGTGCGGGTAATGATGAGAACCAGGTGGGGTAATGATGAGAACCAGGTGGGGTCATGATGAGAACCAGGTAAGTGTGTTGATGAGAACCAGGTGGGATAATGATGAGAACCAGGTGGGGTAATGATGAGAACCAGGTGGGGTAATGATGAGTACCAGGTGGGGTAATGATGAGAACCAGGTGGGGTAATGATGAGAACCAGGTGGGGTAATGATGAGAACCAGGTGCATGTAATGATGAGAACCAGGTGTGCGTAATGATGAATCCCAGGACCGGTGGTTACTACTCTGGCGAAGTCGACGCCGTAGGTGGAGGAGCAGCAGCAGACGTGACAGGTCTGTAACCCTGGTTACCTACTCTACCCAATCTGATTCAGTTTGAGGTCTGTAACCCTGGTTACCTACTCTACCCAATCTGATTCAGTTTGAGCCCTGTAACCCTGGTTACCTACTCTACCCAATCTGATTCAGTTTGAGGTCTGTAACCCTGGTTACCTACTCTACCCAATCTGATTCAGTTTGAGGTCTGTAACCCTGGTTACCTACTCTACCCAATCTGATTCAGTTTGAGGTCTGTAACCCTGGTTACCTACTCTACCCAATCTGATTCAGTTTGAGGTCTGTAACCCTGGTTACCTACTCTACCCAATCTGATTCAGTTTGAGGTCTGTAACCCTGGTTACCTACTCTACCCAATCTGATTCAGTTTGAGGTCTGTAACCCTGGTTACCTACTCTACCCAATCTGATTCAGTTTGAGGTCTGTAACCCTGGTTACCTACTCTACCCAATCTGATTCAGTTTGAGGTCTGTAACCCTGGTTACCTACTCTACCCAATCTGATTCAGTTTGAGGTCTGTAACCCTGGTTACCTACTCTACCCAATCTGATTCAGTTTGAGCCCTGTAACCCTGGTTACCTACTCTACCCAATCTGATTCAGTTTGAGGTCTGTAACCCTGGTTACCTAGTCTACCCAATCTGATTCAGTTTGAGCCCTGTAACCCTGGTTACCTACTCTACCCAATCTGATTCAGTTTGAGGTCTGTAACCCTGGTTACCTACTCTACCCAATCTGATTCAGTTTGATCCCTGTAACCCTGGTTACCTACTCTACCCAATCTGATTCAGTTTGAGCCCTGTAACCCTGGTTACCTACTCTACCCAATCTGATTCAGTTTGAGCCCTGTAACCCTGGTTACCTACTCTACCCAATCTGATTCAGTTTGAGGTCTGTAACCCTGGTTACCTACTCTACCCAATCTGATTCAGTATGAGGTCTGTAACCCTGGTTACCTTCTCTACCCAATCTGATTCAGTTTGAGGTCTGTAACCCTGGTTACCTACTCTACCCAATCTGATTCAGTTTGAGCCCTGTAACCCTGGTTACCTAGTCTACCCAATCTGATTCAGTTTGAGCCCTGTAACCCTGGTTACCTAGTCTACCCAATCTGATTCAGTTTGAGCCCTCTAACCCTGGTTACCTAGTCTACCCAATCTGATTCAGTTTGAGCCCTGTAACCCTGGTTACCTAGTCTACCCAATCTGATTCAGTTTGAGCCCTGTAACCCTGGTTACCTAGTCTACCCAATCTGATTCAGTTTGAGCCCATCCCCCTCTCTGGCATTGTCTTGTCCTCCTCTTCTCCCCTCCTCCTCTCTTCTCTACCGCTCCTTCTCCACTCCTCTTCCTCACCTCCTCCTCCTCCCCTCCCCTCCTCACCTCCTCCCCTTCTGACCTCCTCCTCCTCCCCTCCTCCGCTCCTCACCTCCTCCTCCTCCCCTCCTCACCTCCTCCCCTCCTCACCTCCTCCCCCTCCTCCTCCTCCCCTCCTCACCTCCTCCCCTCCTCCCCTCCTCTTCCCCCCTCCCCCTCATCCTCCTCCCCTCCTCTTCCCCCCTCCCCCTCATCCTCCTCCCCTCCTCCTCCTCCTCCCCCTCATCCTCCTCCCCTCCTCCCCTCCTCATCTCCTCACCCTCCTCTCCCTCCTCCCCTCCTCATCCTCCTCCTCCTTGTTTTCTCCCCTCCTCTGTCCTGCTTCAGAGCCGGCTGCCAGGAAACAGGGCTGAGTCACCCACACACTGTGTCACCACCACTACCATCTGCCAGTTCCCCCCAGGGCACCAGCCAGGTGCTGGGCATAACGCTCTCACCTCGCCTCCCCCGAGCCACACTCTCCCCCCTCCTCCCCTGAGCCACACTCTCCCCCTTCCTCTCCCGACCAAGCTCTCCCTCGTCCTCCCCCCACCAAGCTCTCTCCCCTCCTCCCCCCACCAAGCTCTCTCTCCTCCTCCCCCCACCAAGCTCTCCCTTGTCCTCCCCCTGCCACACTCTCCCCCCTCCTCCCCCTGCCAAGCTCTCATCCCATCGTCCCCCGTCTCACCCCTGTGATGCTCTCTCCCCCTCCTCCCCCCACCACACTCTCATCCCCTCCTCCCCCCACCACACTCTCCCCCCTCCTCCCCCCCACCACACTCTCTCCCCTCCTCCCCCTGCCACGCTCTCATCCCATCGTCCCCCCGTCTCACCCCTGTGATGCTCTCTCACCCCAGCCACCTCTCAACAACACCGCTCCCTACAGGGACCTGCCCTGCCGTGCCAACTGTTGATCACTATGCACACACACCTGCAGATTGTCTCATCCATTTGGCTGACAGTGTTTACTGGTGAGTGTGTTGTACACTAAGGGATTGTTTGTTTGGGCTGTTGTGAGTGTTCGATCCCTCCCTCTGCTCTCTACAGAAGAAGACTGATAGTGCTCTTCTCTCCTCCCTTCTCCCTCCCTCTGCTCTCTACAGGGTTTTGTATGTAGGGCTATTGTGAGCTGTCTACTCCCTCCCTCTGCTCTCTACAAGGTTTTGTATGTAGGGCTATTGTGAGCTGTCTCCTCCCTCCCTCTGCTCTCTACAGGGTTTTGTATGTAGGGCTATTGTGAGCTGTCTCCTCCCTCCCTCTGCTCTCTACGAGGTTTTGTATGTAGGGCTATTGTGAGCTGTCTCCTCCCTCCCTCTGTTCGGGGTCTCCAGAGGCGGGGTCTCCAGAGGCGGGGTCTCCGGAGGCGGGGTCTCCGGAGGCGGGGTCTCCGGAGGTGGGGTCTCCGGAGGCGGGGTCTCAGAGGCGGGGTCTCCGAGGCGGGGTCTCAGAGGCGGGGTCTCCAGAGGCGGGGTCTCCAGAGGCGGGGTCTCCAGAGGCGGGGTCTCAGAGGCGGGGTCTCAGAGGCGGGGTCTCCGAGGCGGGGTCTCCAGAGGCGGGGTCTCAGAGGCGGGGTCTCCGAGGCGGGGTCTCCAGAGGCGGGGTCTCAGAGGCGGGGTCTCAGAGGCGGGGTCTCCGAGGCGGGGTCTCCGAGGCGGGGTCTCCAGAGGCGGGGTCTCCGAGGCGGGGTCTCCAGAGGCGGGGTCTCAGAGGCGGGGTCTCCAGAGGCGGGGTCTCCAGAGGCGGGGTCTCAGAGGCGGGGTCTCCGGAGGCGGGGTCTCCAGAGGCGGGGTCTCCAGAGGCGGGGTCTCCAGAGGCGGGGTCTCAGAGGCGGGGTCTCCGGAGGCGGGGTCTCCAGAGGCGGGGTCTCCAGAGGCGGGGTCTCCAGAGGCGGGGTCTCAGAGGCGGGGTCTCCAGAGGCGGGGTCTCAGAGGCGGGGTCTCCAGAGGCGGGGTCTCAGAGGCGGGGTCTCCAGAGGAATAGCTTGTATGGAAACGTTGCTTCTTGTTCCTTCAGAGAGACACTCTGCCACCGTCGTCACTGGGGCTGCTGCTCTGATAATACAGTACTCCCCTGGTACTACTGGTAAAGTACTGAACCACAATACTCCCCTGGTACTACTGGTAAAGTACTGAACCACAATACTCCCCTGGTACTACTGGTAAAGTACTGAACCACAATACTCCCCTGGTACTACTGGTAAAGTACTGAAAAACAATACTCCCCTGGTACTACTGGTAAAGTACTGAAAAACAATACTCCCTTGGTACTACTGGTAAAGTACTGAACCACAATACTCCCCTGGTACTACTGGTAAAGTACTGAAAAACAATACTCCCCTGGTACTACTGGTAAAGTACTGAACCACAATACTCCCCTGGTACTACTGGTAAAGTACTGAAAAACAATACTCCCCTGGTACTACTGGTAAAGTACTGAAAAACAATACCCCCTGGTACTTCTGGTAAAGTACTGAAAAACAATACTACTGGTAAAGTACTGAAAAACAATACTCCCCTGGTACTACTGGTAAAGTACTGAAAAACAATACTCCCCTGGTACTACTGGTAAAATACTGAAAAGCAATACTACTGGTAAAGTACTGAAAAACAATACTACTGGTAAAGTACTGAAAAACAATACTACTGGTAAAGTACTGAAAAACAATACTCCCCTAGTACTACTGGTAAAGTACTGAACCACAATACTCCCCTGGTGCTACTGGTAAAGTACCAAAAAACAATACTCCCCTGGTACTACTGGTAAAGTACTGAACAACAATACTCCCATGGTACTACTGGTAAAGTACTGAAAAACAATACTACTGGTAAAGTACTGAAAAACAATACTCCCCTGGTACTACTGGTAAAGTACTGAAAAATAATACTACTGGTAAAGTACTGAAAAACAATACTACCGGTAAAGTACTGAAAAACAATACTACTGGTAAAGTACTGAAAAACAATACTCCCCTGGTAATACTGGTAAAGTACTGAAAAATAATACTACTGGTAAAGTACTGAAAATCAATACAACGGGTAAAGTACTGAAAAACAATACTCCCCTAGTACTACTGGTAAAGTACTGAAAAATAATACTCCTCTGTTACCACTGGTAAAGTACTGAAAAACAATACTCCCCTGGTACTACCGGTAAAGTACTGAAAAACAATACTCCCCTGGTACTACTGGTAAAGTCCTGAAAGATAATACTCCTCTGTTACCACTGGTAAAGTACAGAAAAACAATACTCCCCTGGTACTACCGGTAAAGTACTGAAAAACAATACTACTGGTAAAGTACTGAGAAACAATACTCCCATGCTACTACTGGTAAAGTACTGAAAAACAATACTACTGGTAAAGTACTGAAAAACAATACTACTGGTAAAGTACTGAAAACAATACTACTGGTAAAGTACTGAAAAACAATACTGCCGGTAAAGTACTGAAAAACAATACTCCCCTGGTACTACTGTTAACGTGCCGAAAAACAATACTCCCCTGTTACCACTGGTAAAGTACTGAAAAACAATACTCCCCTGTTACCACTGGTAAAGTACTGAAAAACAATACTACTGGCAAAGTTCTGGAACAAAACACTACCGGTAAAGTAATGAATCACAATACTACTGGTAAAGTACTGAAAAACAATACTACTGGTAAAGTACTGAAAAACAATACCACCATTTTACTACTGGTAAAGAACTGAAATACAATATTACTTGTTAATACTGATACAGTACTAAAACACAATACTACTGGTTAATTACTGAAACAAAATATTACTGGTAAAGAACAAAAAAACAATACTAACATTTCACTGATGGTAAAGTACTTAAAAACAATACTAACCTGTTACTACTGTAAAGTACTCAAACACAATACTACTGGTAAAGTACTGAAAAACAATACCACCATTTTACTACTGGTAAAGTACTGAAAGAAAATACTACTGGTAAAGTATTGAAAAACAATACTACCCTGTTACTTCTGGAAAAGTACTGAAACACAAAACTACTGGTAAAGTACTTAAACACAACACTACTGGTAAAGTACTGAAATTAAAAAGTACCCTGTTATTACTGGTAAAGTACTGACACACAATACCACCGGTAAAGTACTTAAACACAACACTACTGGTAAATAATTGAAACACAATACCACACAATACTGGCAACGTACTGAAGAACAATACTACTCTGTTCCTATTGGTAAAGTACTGAAACTCAATACCACACTGTTACTACTGGTAATGTAGGGAATCTCAATACTACTTGTCAAGTAATAAAATACAATACTACCATGTTACAACTGGTAAAGTATTGAAAAACAATTATGTCCTGATAAAGTAAGAAAACAAAATACTGTTACTACTGGTAAAGTACTGAAACACAATACTACAGGTAAAGTATGAAACACAATATTACTAATAAAAGACTGAAACACAGTACTACGCTGTTACTTCTGGTAAAGTACTGAAACACAATGTTACTGGCAAAGTGCTGAAACAAAATACCACTGGTAAAGTAATGAATCACAAACTATAGGTAAAGTAAAGTACTGAAAGACAATACTACCTTCTTAATACTTAATACTGGTAAAGTACTGAAACACAACACTACTGATAAAGTACTGAAACACAACACTACTGATAAAGTACTGAAACACAATACTAATGGTGAAGTGGAGAAACCCAATACTGCCGGTAAAGTACTGGAATACAATCATAATGGTAAAGTACTTAAGAACAATACTACACTGCTACTACTGGTAAAGTACTGGAACACAAAACTACTGGTAAAGTAATGAAACACAATACTACTGCTAAAGTACTGGAACACATTACCACTGGTAAAGTACTGCATAACAATACTACACTGCTACTACTGGTAAAGTACTGGAACACAAAACTACTGGTAAAGTAATGAAACACAATACTACTGCTAAAGTAATGAAACACAATACTACTGCTAAAGTAATGAAACACAAAACTACTGGTAAAGTACTGAACCAGAATACTACTGCTAAAGTACTGGAACACAATACTACTGGTAAAGTACTGGAACACAATACTACACTGCTACTACTGGTAAAGTACTTTAAAACAATACTAACCTGTTACTACTGGTAAAGTACTTTAAAACAATACTAACCTGTTACTACTGTAAAGTACTCAAACACAATACTACTGGTAAAGCACTGAAAAACCATACCACCATTTTACTACTGGTAAAGTACTCAAACACAATACTACTGGTAAAGCACTGAAAAACAATAATATCCCATTACTAGTGGTAAAGTACTAAAACACAATACTACCCTGTTACTAGTGGTAAAGTACTCAAACACAATACTATCCCATTACTAGTGGTAAAGTACTCAAACACAATACTACCCTGTTACTAGTGGTAAAGTACTCAAACACAATACTATCCCATTACTGGTGGTAAAGTACTCAAACATAATACTACCTCGTTACTAGTGGTAAAGTACTCAAACACAATACTATCCCATTACTGGTGGTAAAGTACTCAAACATAATACTACCTCGTTACTAATGGTAAAGTACTCAAACACAATACTATCCCATTACTGGTGGTAAAGTACTAAAGCACACTGTTCTGCACTGATTTAACCAATCAAAACACTGTCCTGCTCTGTCATAACCAATCAAAACACTGTTCTGCACTGTCACAACCAATCAAATCTGCACTTTCATAACCAATCAAAACACTGTTCTGCACTCACAACTAATTAAAACATTGTTCTGCACTGTCATAACCAATCAAAACACTGTTCTGCACTCACAACCAATTAAAACACTGTTCTGCACTGTCATAACCAATCAAAACACTGTTCTGCACTGTCACAACCAATCAAAACACTGTTCTGCACTGTCATAACCAATCAAAACACTGTTCTGCACTGTCGTAACCAATCAAAACACTGTTCTGCACTGATTTAACCAATCAAAACACTGTCCTGCTCTGTCATAACCAATCAAAACACTGTTCTGCACTGTCACAACCAATCAAATCTGCACTGTCATAACCAATCAAAACACTGTTCTGCACTCACAACTAATTAAAACACTGTTCTGCACTGTCATAACCAATCAAAACACTGTTCTGCACTCACAACCAATTAAAACACTGTTCTGCACTGTCATAACCAATCAAAACACTGTTCTGCACTGTCACAACCAATCAAAACACTGTTCTACACTGTCATAACCAATCAAAACACTGTTCTGCACTGTCGTAACCAATCAAAACACTGTTCTGCACTGTCATAACCAATCAAAACACTGTTCTGCACTGTCATAACCAATCAAACACTGTTCTGCACTGTCACAACCAATCAAAACACTGTTCTGCACCGTCATAACCAATCAAAACACTGTTCTGCACTGTCACAACCAATCAAAACACTGTTCTGCACTGTCACAACCAATCAAAACACTGTTCTGCACTGTCACAACCAATCAAAACACTATTCTATTGTTCTACCTTGTCGGTGAGGTCATCATTGTTGCTCTGTCAGTTCTATTATAATAAACTTTGAAGTATTTTTGCTGTGTCCTATCTAGCTCTGTGTAGTTCCACACACGTTTTCTATCTGCATATCTCTTTTATCAGTAGTCGCGTGGATCTGTATCTGGCTGAAATAACGACGGTTGCTGAGCAGCATTTGGCATGAAGTCTTGAGAAACGTGCACACGAGACAATCTTACATTCAATAGCAGAAATAGTATTGACTGAAAGCAGATCAGAATTACTGTTTGAATGTCTCAGCTGTAATGTGTAACAGGACTCTTACTCTAAAAGCTATGTTATGTGATTACAGAAGGCTCTACTGTGTCCATTACAAATCCTTTTCCTCCTAGCCTCTGCCTTCTGTCCTCCCGGCCTCTGCTTCTGTCCTCCCAGCCTCTGCTTCTGTCCTCCCATTCTCTGCTTCTGTCCTCCCAGCCTCTGCTTCTGTCCTCCCAGCCTCTGCTTCTGTCCTCCCAGGCTCTACTTCTGTGCTCCCAGCCTCTGCTTCTGTCCTCCCATTCTCTGCTTCTGTCCTCCCAGACTCTACTTCTGTCCTCCTGGCCAGAGAGAGGGGGAGAGAGGGCGGGAGATGGAGAGAGGGGAGAGAGAGGGGAGAGAGGGGAGAGAGAGGGGGAGCAAGAGGGAGAGAGAGGGGAGAAAGAGGGGAGAGAGAGAGGGGAGAGAGAGGGAGGGATAGGGAGAGAGAGGGGAGAGAGAGGGGAGAGAGGGAGAGAGAGGGAGAGAGAGGGAGGGAGAGAGAGGGAGAGAGGGGGAGAGAGAGGGGAGTGAGGGAGAAAGAGGGAGAGAGAGGGGGGAGAGAGGGAGAGAGAGGGGAGAGAGAGGGGGAGAGAGAGAGAGAGAGAGAGAGTGAGAGAGTGAGAGAGAGAGAAGGAGGGAGAGGGAGGGAGAGAGAGGGAGGCAAAGGGAGAGAGAGAGGGGGGAGAGGGAGGGAGAGGGAGGGAGGGAGAGGGAGAAAGAGGGAGAGAGAGGGAGAGAGAGGGAGAGAGGGAGACAGAGGAAGAGAGAGGGGAGAGAGAGGGAGAGGGAGGGGAGAGAGGGGAGAGGGAGAGAGGGAGAGAGAGGGAGCAGTTTACCAGCCGTCAGGAGCAATGTCTCTCCCCTCTCTCTCTCCTCTCTCTCTCTCTCTCCTCTCTCTCTCTCCTTTACCACCGGGATGTCTCTCCCCTCCCTCCCCTCTCTCCCCTCTCTCTCCTCTCTCTCTCTCCTTTACCACTGGGATGTCTCTCCTGTCGACAGTATAGCCGATGCTAATCAACTATTCAGTACTCACTGCTCCCAGACAGACAGACACTGTCTGGTAGAGATATTGTAGCCATCGACCTGGCTCATATTGACAATGCTAGCCCTACTGCCTACTGTGTGACTTTATTGTTTGAGATGAATTCCATGCAGGATTGTTGTTCTCCCTGCTATGTTCTTATAATGACTTTAGGAACGAAAGAGGTATGCAGCAATAATATATAGCGGAGGGAAAAGTACTCAATTGTCATACTTCAGTAAAAGTAAAAAGTAAATGCTTCGCATCAAATTCCTGATATTAAGGAAACCGGATATTACAATTTTCTTGTTTTATTAATTTACGGACAGCCAAGGGGCACACTCCAACACTCAGATATAATTTGCAAAGGCAATATTTGTGTTTAGTCAGTCCGCCAGATCAGAGACAGTAAGGATGGAAATGTGTTATATAGATAGGTGTGTGAATTGGACCACAATTCTGTCCTGCCGGATTAGGCAAGGGTGTCAGGGCCAAAAAAAACTTTATTTTCTTTAGGATTGTAGTTAAGTAAAAGTTAAAGTATGTAAAAATATGAATAGTAAAGTAAAGTACAGATATCGGGAAAAAAAACTTCTTAAGTAGAGCTTCTAAATGTTTTTACTTAGTTACTTTATATCACTGGTAATATAATATACTATATAATATACTATCACTGGTAATATAATATACTATATAATATACTATATAATATACTATCACTGGTAATATACTATACTGTATAATATACTATCACTGGTAATATACTATACTAAATAATATACTATCACCGGTAATATACTATAATCTATGATATACTATTCTAGATAATATACTATACTATATAATATACTATCACTGGTAATATACTATACTATATAATATATGGTAATATACTATACTATATAATATACTATAAATGGTAATATACTATACTATATAATACACTATCAAGAGTAATATACTATAGTATAAAATATACTATATATACTATATAAGATACTATCACTGGTAATATACTATACTATATAATATACTATCACTGGTAATATACTATACTATATAATATACTATCACTGGTAATATACTATACTATATAATATACTATCACTGGTAATATACTATACTATATAATATACTATCACTGGTAATATACTATACTATATAATATACTATCACTGGTAATATACTATACTATATAATACACTATAACTGGTAATATTCTATACTATATAATATACTATCACTGGTAATATACTATACAATATAATATACTATACTATACAATATACTATCACTGGAAATATACTATACTGTATAATATACTATCACCGGTAATATACTATACTATATAATATACTATCACCGGTAATATACTAAACTATATAATATACTATCACCGGTAAAATACTATACTATATAATATACTATCACCGGTAATATACTATACAATATAATATACTATCACCGGTAATATACTATACTATATAATATACTATCACCGGTAAAATACTATACTATATAATATACTATCACTGGTAATATACTATACTATATAATATACTATCATTAGTAATATACTATACTATATAATATACTATCACCGGTAATATACTATACTATATAATATACTATCAACGGTAAAATACTATACTATATAATATACTATCACCGGTAAAATACTATACTATATAATATACTATCACTGGTAATATACTATACTATATAATATACTATCATTAGTAATATACTATACTATATAATATACTATCACTGGTAATATACTATACTATATAATATACTATAACCGGTAATATACTATACTATATAATATACTATCACCGGTAATGTACTATACTATATAATATACTATCACTGGTAATATACTTTACTATATAATATACTGTCACTGGTAATATACTATACTATATAATATACTATAACTGGTAATATACTATACTATATAAAATACTATCACTGGTAATATACTATACTATATAATATACTATCAATGGTAATATACTATATAAAATACTATAACTGGTAATATACTATACTATATAATATACTATCATTGGTAATATACTATACCATATAATATACTATCAATGGTAATATACTATACTATAGAATATACTATCAATGGTGATATACTATACTATATAATATACTATCACCGGTAATATACTATACTATATAATATACTATCACTGGTAATATACTATACTATATAATATACTATCACTGGTAATATACTATACTATATAATATACTATCACTGGTAATATACTATACTATATAATATACTATCATTGGTAATATACTATACCATATAATATACTATCAATGGTAATATACTATACTATATAATATACTATCAATGGTGATATACTATACTATATAATATAATATCACTGGTAATATACTATACTATATAATATACTATCACTGGTAATATACTATACTATATAATATACTATCACTGGTAATTTACTATTCTATATAATATAATATCACTGGTAATATACTATACTATATAATATACTATCACCGGTAATATACTATACTATATAATATAATATCACCGGTAAAATACTATACTATATAATATACTATCACCGGTAATATACTATACTATATAATATACTATCACCGGTAATATACTATACTATATAATATACTATCACCGGTAAAATACTATACTATATAATATACTATCACCGGTAAAATACTATACTATATAATATACTATCACTGGTAATATACTATACTATATAATATACTATCATTAGTAATATACTATACTATATAATATACTATCACTGGTAATATACTATACTATATAATATACTATAACTGGTCATATACTATACTATATAATATACTTTAACTGGTAATATACTATACTATATAAAATACTATCGCTGGTAATATAATATACTATATAATATACTATCAATGGTGATATACTATACTATATAATATACTATCACTGGTAATATACTATACTATATAATATACTATCACTGGTAATATACTATACCATATAATATACTATCACTGGTAATATACTATACTATATAATATACTATCACTGGTAATATACTATACTATATAATACACTATAACTGGTCAAATACTATACTATACTATATAATACCAATATAAGATGGGACCAGTGAGCAGTCAGAGACCAGAGACTAGACAGAGACCAGTCAGAGACCAGAGACTAGACAGAGACCAGTCAGAGACCAGACAGAGACCAGACAGAGACCAGACAGAGACCAGACAGAGACCAGACAGAGCCCAGAGACCAGACAGAGACCAGACAGAGACCAGTCAGAGACCAGTCAGAGGCCAGACAGAGACCAGAGACCAGTCAGAGACCAGACAGAGACCAGTCAGAGACCAGTCAGAGGCCAGACAGAGACCAGACAGAGACAGACAGAGACCAGACAGAGGCCGGACAGAGCCCAGACAGAGACCAGACAGAGGCCAGTCAGAGGCCAGACAGAGGCCAGAGAGAGACCAGACAGAGACCAGAGAGAGACCAGACAGAGACCAGTCAGAGACCAGACAGAGGCCTGTCAGAGACCAGTCAGAGACCAGTCAGAGGCCAGACAGAGACCAGACAGAGCCAGACAGAGACCAGACAGACACCAGACAGAGACCAGAGACCAGACAGAGAACAGAGACCAGACAGAGACCAGACAGAGACCAGACAGAGACCAGACAGAGACCAGACAGAGCCAGACAGAGACCAGAGACCAGACAGAGACCAGAGACCAGTCAGAGACCAGACAGAGACCAGACAGACACCAGACAGAGACCAGAGACCAGACAGAGAACAGAGACCAGACAGAGACCAGACAGAGACCAGACAGAGACCAGTCAGAGACCAGTCAGAGACCAGACAGAGACCAGACAGAGACCAGACAGAGACCAGACAGAGACCAGTCAGAGGCCAGACAGAGACCAGTCAGAGACCAGACAGAGACCAGACAGAGACCAGAGACCAGACAGAGGCCAGAGACCAGTCAGAGACCAGACAGAGACCAGAAGACATTATTTTCCAGGTTTGCAGCTACATCTTGTTCCTGATTGCAGGGGCGGTTCTGGGGGTGGCCCCCCTAAATGTGGAGTATGAAATAATTTTTGCTATCGTTCTTTTTTACATCCGTTATTAGACAGTGGCAACGATGATGATTATGAACATGGTCTTTTACCTGCTAATGGCAGTGAAGAAAACGATATGACAACGATAACGTCTAATGTAACTGGCCCCTCTAACAGAACAACTGGCCCCTCTAACAGTACAACTGGCCCCTCTAACAGTACAACTGGCCCCTCTAACAGTACAACTGGCCCCTCTAACAGAACAACTGGCCCCTCTAACAGTACAACTGGCCCCTCTAACAGTACAACTGGCCCCCTCTAACAGTACAACTGGCCCCTCTAACAGTACAACTGGCCCCTCTAACAGTACAACTGGCCCCCTCTAACAGTACAACTGGCCCCCTCTAACAGTACAACTGGCCCCTCTAACAGTACAACTGGCCCCTCTAACAGTACAACTGGCCCCTCTAACAGTACAACTGGCCCCTCTAACAGAACAACTGGCCCCTCTAACAGTACAACTGGCCCCTCTAACAGTACAACTGGCCCCTCTAACAGTACAACTGGCCCCTCTAACAGTACAACTGGCCCCTCTAACAGTACAACTGGCCCCTCTAACAGTACAACTGGCCCCTCTAACAGTACAACTGGCCCCTCTAACAGTACAACTGGCCCCTCTAACAGTACAACTGGCCCCTCTAACAGTACAACTGGCCCCCTCTAACAGTACAACTGGCCCCCTCTAACAGTACAACTGGCCCCTCTAACAGTACAACTGGCCCCTCTAACAGTACAACTGGCCCCTCTAACAGTACAACTGGCCCCCTCTAACAGTACAACTGGCCCCCTCTAACAGTACAACTGGCCCCTCTAACAGTACAACTGGCCCCCTCTAACAGTACAACTGGCCCCTCTAACAGTACAACTGGCCCCCTCTAACAGTACAACTGGCCCCCTCTAACAGTACAACTGGCCCCTCTAACAGTACAACTGGCCCCTCTAACAGTACAACTGGCCCCTCTAACAGTACAACTGGCCCCTCTAACAGTACAACTGGCCCCCTCTAACAGTACAACTGGCCCCTCTAACAGTACAACTGGCCCCCTCTAACAGTACAACTGGCCCCCTCTAACAGTACAACTGGCCCCTCTAACAGTACAACTGGCCCCTCTAACAGTACAACTGGCCCCTCTAACAGTACAACTGGCCCCTCTAACAGTACAACTGGCCCCTCTAACAGTACAACTGGCCCCCTCTAACAGTACAACTGGCCCCTCTAACAGTACAACTGGCCCCTCTAACAGTACAACTGGCCCCTCTAACAGAACAACTGGCCCCTCTAACAGTACAACTGGCCCCTCTAACAGTACAACTGGCCCCTCTAACAGTACAACTGGCCCCTCTAACAGAACAACTGGCCCCCTCTAACAGTACAACTGGCCCCTCTAACAGTACAACTGGCCCCCTCTAACAGTACAACTGGCCCCTCTAACAGTACAACTGGCCCCCTCTAACAGTACAACTGGCCCCTCTAACAGTACAACTGGCCCCCTCTAACAGTACAACTGGCCCCCTCTAACAGTACAACTGGCCCCTCTAACAGTACAACTGGCCCCTCTAACAGAACAACTGCCCCCTCTAACAGTACAACTGGCCCCTCTAACAGTACAACTGGCCCCCTCTAACAGTACAACTGGCCCCCTCTAACAGTACAACTGGCCCCCTCTAACAGTACAACTGGCCCCTCTAACAGTACAACTGGCCCCCTCTAACAGTACAACTGGCCCCTCTAACAGTACAACTGGCCCCCTCTAACAGTATAACTGGCCCCTCTAACAGTACAACTGGCCCCTCTAACAGTACAACTGGCCCCCTCTAACAGTACAACTGGCCCCCTCTAACAGTACAACTGGCCCCTCTAACAGTACAACTGGCCCCTCTAACAGTACAACTGGCCCCCTCTAACAGTACAACTGGCCCCCTCTAACAGTACAACTGGCCCCTCTAACAGTACAACTGGCCCCTCTAACAGTACAACTGGCCCCCTCTAACAGTACAACTGGCCCCCTCTAACAGTACAACTGGCCCCAGCTTGGCCCCCCCCCCCCCCCAGTTGAAATGGTCTAGAACCGCCACTGATTGTTTGTATGTCAGGTTGACTGCAACATCTCTGACCTAGTGATGTAGGCTACTGTAACCGCCGTGTGAAAGAGTAGACCAAGGCGCAGCGTGGTTACTGCTCATCATGAAATTTATTTGAATGAACACTGAATCAAAAAAAGCAACAGCTAAACAGTTCTGTCAGGTAACAGAATGACTAAACAGAAAATAACCCACCCACAAAACCCTAAGGAAAACAGGCTGCCTAAGTATGGCTCCCAATCAGAGACAACGATATACAGCTGTCCCTGATTGAGAGCCACACCCGGCCGAAACAAAGAAATACCAAACATAGAAAAAAAAAGGACATAGAATGCCCAATCCCAACTCAAGCCCTGACCAACCAGAATAGAGACATAAAAGGATCTCTAAGGTCAGGGCGTGACAGCTACTCCACACTGTGATAGGTATAGGTACTTTATACATGTACTGTATATATGGTATTCTTGTCTAATTAGCCTTTATCATGAAAGGATGCCCCCTGATTTAACTCATTAGCATGGAGATAATGAGGACATACCCCTTGGTGCTGGGTTAGGATTATGGGGGCCGCCTCTGGAGGTGGGGGGGGGACCCTCTAGGGGTGGGGGGGGGGCTGCCTCTAGAGGTGGGGGGGGACCCTCTAGGGGTGGGGGGGCGGGGGCTGCCTCTAGTATGACTGGGCTGGCTGCAGTCTGGATGATGCTAAGGGTGTTAATTGTCAGAGAGCTGTGGTTTGATTGGTAGGCAGAAATACAGACGGATACTAAGGATGTAGGGTGGGAACAAAGGGATCACGGAACCAGAATTTATTCTTGGCTATCGGAGTGGTGGTTGTTGGGTCTGATGTGTTTATATAGTCAGTGGTGGTTGTTGGGTCTGATGTGTTTATATAGTCAGTGGTTGTTGGGTCTGATGTGTTTATATAGTCAGTGGTGGTTGTTGGGTCTGATGTGTTTATATAGTCAGTGGTGGTTGTTGGGTCTGATGTGTTTATATAGTCAGTGGTGGTTGTTGGGTCTGATGTGTTTATATAGTCAGTGGTGGTTGTTGGGTCTGATGTGTTTATATAGTCAGTGGTGGTTGTTGGGTCTGATGTGTTTATATAGTCAGTGGTGGTTGTTGGGTCTGATGTGTTTATATAGTCAGTGGTGGTTGTTGGGTCTGATGTGTTTATATAGTCAGTGGTTGTTGGGTCTGATGTGTTTATATAGTCAGTGGTGGTTGTTGGGTCTGATGTGTTTATATAGTCAGTGGTGGTTGTTGGGTCTGATGTGTTTATATAGTCAGTGGTGGTTGTTGGGTCTGATGTGTTTATATAGTCAGTGGTGGTTGTTGGGTCTGATGTGTTTATATAGTCAGTGGTGGTTGTTGGGTCTGATGTGTTTATATAGTCAGTGGTGGTTGTTGGGTCTGATGTGTTTATATAGTCAGTGGTGGTTGTTGGGTCTGATGTGTTTATATAGTCAGTGGTGGTTGTTGGGTCTGATGTGTTTATATAGTCAGTGGTGGTTGTTGGGTCTGATGTGTTTATATAGTCAGTGGTGGTTGTTGGGTCTGATGTGTTTATATAGTCAGTGGTGGTTGTTGGGTCTGATGTGTTTATATAGTCAGTGGTGGTTGTTGGGTCTGATGTGTTTATATAGTCAGTGGTGGTTGTTGGGTCTGATGTGTTTATATAGTCAGTGGTGGTTGTTGGGTCTGATGTGTTTATATAGTCAGTGGTGGTTGTTGGGTCTGATGTGTTTATATAGTCAGTGGTGGTTGTTGGGTCTGATGTGTTTATATAGTCAGTGGTGGTTGTTGGGTCTGATGTGTTTATATAGTCAGTGGTTGTTGGGTCTGATGTGTTTATATAGTCAGTGGTGGTTGTTGGGTCTGATGTGTTTATATAGTCAGTGGTTGTTGGGTCTGATGTGTTTATATAGTCAGTTGTGGTTGTTGGGTCTGATGTGTTTATATAGTCAGTGGTGGTTGTTGGGTCTGATGTGTTTATATAGTCAGTGGTGGTGGTTGGGTCTCGTGTGTTTATATAGTCAGTGGTTGTTGGGTCTGATGTGTTTATATACTCAGTGGTGGTTGTTGGGTCTGATGTGTTTATATAGTCAGTGGTTGTTGGGTCTGATGTGTTTATATAGTCAGTGGTTGTTGGGTCTGATGTGTTTATATACTCAGTGGTGGTTGTTGGGTCTGATGTGTTTATATAGTCAGTGGTGGTTGTTGGGTCTGATGTGTTTATATAGTCAGTGGTGGTTGTTGGGTCTGATGTGTTTATATAGTCAGTGGTGGTTGTTGGGTCTGATGTGTTTATATAGTCAGTGGTGGTTGTTGGGTCTGATGTGTTTATATAGTCAGTGGTTGTTGGGTCTGATGTGTTTATATAGTCAGTGGTGGTTGTTGGGTCTGATGTGTTTATATAGTCAGTGGTGGTTGTTGGGTCTGATGTGTTTATATAGTCAGTGGTGGTTGTTGGGTCTGATGTGTTTATATAGTCAGTGGTGGTTGTTGGGTCTGATGTGTTTATATAGTCAGTGGTGGTGTTGGGTCTGATGTGTTTATATAGTCAGTGGTGGTTGTTGGGTCTGATGTGTTTATATAGTCAGTGGTGGTTGTTGGGTCTGATGTGTTTATATAGTCAGTGGTTGTTGGGTCTGATGTGTTTATATAGTCAGTGGTGGTGTTGGGTCTGATGTGTTTATATAGTCAGTGGTGGTTGTTGGGTCTGATGTGTTTATATAGTCAGTGGTGGTTGTTGGGTCTGATGTGTTTATATAGTCAGTGGTGGTTGTTGGGTCTGATGTGTTTATATAGTCAGTGGTGGTTGTTGGGTCTGATGTGTTTATATAGTCAGTGGTGGTTGTTGGGTCTGATGTGTTTATATAGTCAGTGGTGGTTGTTGGGTCTGATGTGTTTATATAGTCAGTGGTTGTTGGGTCTGATGTGTTTATATAGTCAGTGGTGGTTGTTGGGTCTGATGTGTTTATATAGTCAGTGGTGGTTGTTGGGTCTGATGTGTTTATATAGTCAGTGGTGGTTGTTGGGTCTGATGTGTTTATATAGTCAGTGGTGGTTGTTGGGTCTGATGTGTTTATATAGTCAGTGGTGGTTGTTGGGTCTGATGTGTTTATATAGTCAGTGGTGGTGGTTGGGTCTCGTGTGTTTATATAGTCAGTGGTTGTTGGGTCTGATGTGTTTATATACTCAGTGGTGGTTGTTGGGTCTGATGTGTTTATATAGTCAGTGGTTGTTGGGTCTGATGTGTTTATATAGTCAGTGGTTGTTGGGTCTGATGTGTTTATATACTCAGTGGTGGTTGTTGGGTCTGATGTGTTTATATAGTCAGTGGTGGTTGTTGGGTCTGATGTGTTTATATAGTCAGTGGTGGTTGTTGGGTCTGATGTGTTTATATAGTCAGTGGTGGTTGTTGGGTCTGATGTGTTTATATAGTCAGTGGTGGTTGTTGGGTCTGATGTGTTTATATAGTCAGTGGTGGTTGTTGGGTCTGATGTGTTTATATAGTCAGTGGTGGTTGTTGGGTCTGATGTGTTTATATAGTCAGTGGTGGTTGTTGGGTCTGATGTGTTTATATAGTCAGTGGTGGTTGTTGGGTCTGATGTGTTTATATAGTCAGTGGTGGTTGTTGGGTCTGATGTGTTTATATAGTCAGTGGTGGTTGTTGGGTCTGATGTGTTTATATAGTCAGTGGTGGTTGTTGGGTCTGATGTGTTTATATAGTCAGTGGTTGTTGGGTCTGATGTGTTTATATAGTCAGTGGTGGTTGTTGGGTCTGATGTGTTTATATAGTCAGTGGTGGTTGTTGGGTCTGATGTGTTTATATAGTCAGTGGTGGTTGTTGGGTCTGATGTGTTTATATAGTCAGTGGTGGTTGTTGGGTCTGATGTGTTTATATAGTCAGTGGTGGTTGTTGGGTCTGATGTGTTTATATAGTCAGTGGTGGTTGTTGGGTCTGATGTGTTTATATAGTCAGTGGTGGTTGTTGGGTCTGATGTGTTTATATAGTCAGTGGTGGTTGTTGGGTCTGATGTGTTTATATAGTCAGTGGTGGTTGTTGGGTCTGATGTGTTTATATAGTCAGTGGTGGTTGTTGGGTCTGATGTGTTTATATAGTCAGTGGTGGTTGTTGGGTCTGATGTGTTTATATAGTCAGTGGTGGTTGTTGGGTCTGATGTGTTTATATAGTCAGTGGTGGTTGTTGGGTCTGATGTGTTTATATAGTCAGTGGTTGTTGGGTCTGATGTGTTTATATAGTCAGTGGTGGTTGTTGGGTCTGATGTGTTTATATAGTCAGTGGTGGTTGTTGGGTCTGATGTGTTTATATAGTCAGTGGTGGTTGTTGGGTCTGATGTGTTTATATAGTCAGTGGTGGTTGTTGGGTCTGATGTGTTTATATAGTCAGTGGTGTGTTGGGTCTGATGTGTTTATATAGTCAGTGGTGGTTGTTGGGTCTGATGTGTTTATATAGTCAGTGGTGGTTGTTGGGTCTGATGTGTTTATATAGTCAGTGGTGGTTGTTGGGTCTGATGTGTTTATATAGTCAGTGGTGGTTGTTGGGTCTGATGTGTTTATATAGTCAGTGGTGGTTGTTGGGTCTGATGTGTTTATATAGTCAGTGGTGGTTGTTGGGTCTGATGTGTTTATATAGTCAGTGGTGGTTGTTGGGTCTGATGTGTTTATATAGTCAGTGGTGGTTGTTGGGTCTGATGTGTTTATATAGTCAGTGGTGGTTGTTGGGTCTGATGTGTTTATATAGTCAGTGGTGGTTGTTGGGTCTGATGTGTTTATATAGTCAGTGGTGGTTGTTGGGTCTGATGTGTTTATATAGTCAGTGGTGGTTGTTGGGTCTGATGTGTTTATATAGTCAGTGGTTGTTGGGTCTGATGTGTTTATATAGTCAGGTGGTTGTTGGGTCTGATGTGTTTATATAGTCAGTGGTTGTTGGGTCTGATGTGTTTATATAGTCAGTGGTGGTTGTTGGGTCTGATGTGTTTATATAGTCAGTGGTGGTTGTTGGGTCTGATGTGTTTATATAGTCAGTGGTGGTTGTTGGGTCTGATGTGTTTATATAGTCAGTGGTGGTTGTTGGGTCTGATGTGTTTATATAGTCAGTGGTGGTTGTTGGGTCTGATGTGTTTATATAGTCAGTGGTGGTTGTTGGGTCTGATGTGTTTATATAGTCAGTGGTGGTTGTTGGGTCTGATGTGTTTATATAGTCAGTGGTGGTTGTTGGGTCTGATGTGTTTATATAGTCAGTGGTGGTTGTTGGGTCTGATGTGTTTATATAGTCAGTGGTGGTTGTTGGGTCTGATGTGTTTATATAGTCAGTGGTGGTTGTTGGGTCTGATGTGTTTATATAGTCAGTGGTGGTTGTTGGGTCTGATGTGTTTATATAGTCAGTGGTTGTTGGGTCTGATGTGTTTATATAGTCAGTGGTGGTGGTTGGGTCTGATGTGTTTATATAGTCAGTGGTGGTTGTTGGGTCTGATGTGTTTATATAGTCAGTGGTGGTTGTTGGGTCTGATGTGTTTATATAGTCAGTGGTGGTTGTTGGGTCTGATGTGTTTATATAGTCAGTGGTTGTTGGGTCTGATGTGTTTATATAGTCAGTGGTGGTTGTTGGGTCTGATGTGTTTATATAGTCAGTGGTGGTTGTTGGGTCTGATGTGTTTATATAGTCAGTGGTGGTTGTTGGGTCTGATGTGTTTATATAGTCAGTGGTGGTGGTTGGGTCTCGTGTGTTTATATAGTCAGTGGTTGTTGGGTCTGATGTGTTTATATACTCAGTGGTGGTTGTTGGGTCTGATGTGTTTATATAGTCAGTGGTTGTTGGGTCTGATGTGTTTATATAGTCAGTGGTTGTTGGGTCTGATGTGTTTATATACTCAGTGGTGGTTGTTGGGTCTGATGTGTTTATATAGTCAGTGGTGGTTGTTGGGTCTGATGTGTTTATCTAGTCAGTGGTGGTTGTTGGGTCTGATGTGTTTATATAGTCAGTGGTGGTTGTTGGGTCTGATGTGTTTATATAGTCAGTGGTGGTTGTTGGGTCTGATGTGTTTATATAGTCAGTGGTGGTTGTTGGGTCTGATGTGTTTATATAGTCAGTGGTGTGTTGGGTCTGATGTGTTTATATAGTCAGTGGTGGTTGTTGGGTCTGATGTGTTTATATAGTCAGTGGTGGTTGTTGGGTCTGATGTGTTTATATAGTCAGTGGTGGTTGTTGGGTCTGATGTGTTTATATAGTCAGTGGTGGTTGTTGGGTCTGATGTGTTTATATAGTCAGTGGTGGTTGTTGGGTCTGATGTGTTTATATAGTCAGTGGTGGTTGTTGGGTCTGATGTGTTTATATAGTCAGTGGTGGTTGTTGGGTCTGATGTGTTTATATAGTCAGTGGTGGTTGTTGGGTCTGATGTGTTTATATAGTCAGTGGTGGTTGTTGGGTCTGATGTGTTTATATAGTCAGTGGTGGTTGTTGGGTCTGATGTGTTTATATAGTCAGTGGTGGTTGTTGGGTCTGATGTGTTTATATAGTCAGTGGTGGTTGTTGGGTCTGATGTGTTTATATAGTCAGTGGTGTGTTGGGTCTGATGTGTTTATATAGTCAGTGGTGGTGTTGGGTCTGATGTGTTTATATAGTCAGTGGTGGTTGTTGGGTCTGATGTGTTTATATAGTCAGTGGTGGTTGTTGGGTCTGATGTGTTTATATAGTCAGTGGTGGTTGTTGGGTCTGATGTGTTTATATAGTCAGTGGTGGTTGTTGGGTCTGATGTGTTTATATAGTCAGTGGTGGTTGTTGGGTCTGATGTGTTTATATAGTCAGTGGTGGTTGTTGGGTCTGATGTGTTTATATAGTCAGTGGTTGTTGGGTCTGATGTGTTTATATAGTCAGTGGTGGTTGTTGGGTCTGATGTGTTTATATAGTCAGTGGTGGTTGTTGGGTCTGATGTGTTTATATAGTCAGTGGTGGTTGTTGGGTCTGATGTGTTTATATAGTCAGTGGTGGTTGTTGGGTCTGATGTGTTTATATAGTCAGTGGTGGTTGTTGGGTCTGATGTGTTTATATAGTCAGTGGTGGTTGTTGGGTCTGATGTGTTTATATAGTCAGTGGTGGTTGTTGGGTCTGATGTGTTTATATAGTCAGTGGTTGTTGGGTCTGATGTGTTTATATAGTCAGTGGTGGTTGTTGGGTCTGATGTGTTTATATAGTCAGTGGTGGTTGTTGGGTCTGATGTGTTTATATAGTCAGTGGTGGTTGTTGGGTCTGATGTGTTTATATAGTCAGTGGTGGTTGTTGGGTCTGATGTGTTTATATAGTCAGTGGTGGTTGTTGGGTCTGATGTGTTTATATAGTCAGTGGTTGTTGGGTCTGATGTGTTTATATAGTCAGTGGTGGTTGTTGGGTCTGATGTGTTTATATAGTCAGTGGTGGTTGTTGGGTCTGATGTGTTTATATAGTCAGTGGTGGTTGTTGGGTCTGATGTGTTTATATAGTCAGTGGTGGTTGTTGGGTCTGATGTGTTTATATAGTCAGTGGTGGTTGTTGGGTCTGATGTGTTTATATAGTCAGTGGTGGTTGTTGGGTCTGATGTGTTTATATAGTCAGTGGTTGTTGGGTCTGATGTGTTTATATAGTCAGTGGTGGTTGTTGGGTCTGATGTGTTTATATAGTCAGTGGTGGTTGTTGGGTCTGATGTGTTTATATAGTCAGTGGTGGTTGTTGGGTCTGATGTGTTTATATAGTCAGTGGTGGTTGTTGGGTCTGATGTGTTTATATAGTCAGTGGTGGTTGTTGGGTCTGATGTGTTTATATAGTCAGTGGTGGTTGTTGGGTCTGATGTGTTTATATAGTCAGTGGTGGTTGTTGGGTCTGATGTGTTTATATAGTCAGTGGTGGTTGTTGGGTCTGATGTGTTTATATAGTCAGTGGTTGTTGGGTCTGATGTGTTTATATACTCAGTGGTGGTTGTTGGGTCTGATGTGTTTATATAGTCAGTGGTGGTTGTTGGGTCTGATGTGTTTATCTAGTCAGTGGTGGTTGTTGGGTCTGATGTGTTTATATAGTCAGTGGTGGTTGTTGGGTCTGATGTGTTTATATAGTCAGTGGTGGTTGTTGGGTCTGATGTGTTTATATAGTCAGTGGTGGTTGTTGGGTCTGATGTGTTTATATAGTCAGTGGTGGTTGTTGGGTCTGATGTGTTTATATAGTCAGTGGTGGTTGTTGGGTCTGATGTGTTTATATAGTCAGTGGTGGTTGTTGGGTCTGATGTGTTTATATAGTCAGTGGTGGTTGTTGGGTCTGATGTGTTTATATAGTCAGTGGTGGTTGTTGGGTCTGATGTGTTTATATAGTCAGTGGTGGTTGTTGGGTCTGATGTGTTTATATAGTCAGTGGTTGTTGGGTCTGATGTGTTTATATAGTCAGTGGTGGTTGTTGGGTCTGATGTGTTTATATAGTCAGTGGTGGTGTTGGGTCTGATGTGTTTATATAGTCAGTGGTGGTTGTTGGGTCTGATGTGTTTATATAGTCAGTGGTGGTTGTTGGGTCTGATGTGTTTATATAGTCAGTGGTGGTTGTTGGGTCTGATGTGTTTATATAGTCAGTGGTGGTTGTTGGGTCTGATGTGTTTATATAGTCAGTGGTGGTTGTTGGGTCTGATGTGTTTATATAGTCAGTGGTGGTTGTTGGGTCTGATGTGTTTATATAGTCAGTGGTGGTTGTTGGGTCTGATGTGTTTATATAGTCAGTGGTGGTTGTTGGGTCTGATGTGTTTATATAGTCAGTGGTGGTTGTTGGGTCTGATGTGTTTATATAGTCAGTGGTGGTTGTTGGGTCTGATGTGTTTATATAGTCAGTGGTGGTTGTTGGGTCTGATGTGTTTATATAGTCAGTGGTTGTTGGGTCTGATGTGTTTATATAGTCAGTGGTGGTGGTTGGGTCTCGTGTGTTTATATAGTCAGTGGTGGTTGTTGGGTCTGATGTGTTTATATAGACAGTGGTGGTTGTTGGGTCTGATGTGTTTATATAGTCAGTGGTGGTTGTTGGGTCTGATGTGTTTATATAGTCAGTGGTTGTTGGGTCTGATGTGTTTATATAGTCAGTGGTGGTTGTTGGATCTGATGTGTTTATATAGTCAGTGGTTGTTGGGTCTGATGTGTTTATATAGTCAGTTGTGGTTGTTGGGTCTGATGTGTTTATATAGTCAGTGGTGGTTGTTGGGTCTGATGTGTTTATATAGACAGTGGTGGTTGTTGGGTCTGATGTGTTTATATAGTCAGTGGTGGTGGTTGGGTCTCGTGTGTTTATATAGTCAGTGGTTGTTGGGTCTGATGTGTTTATATACTCAGTGGTGGTTGTTGGGTCTGATGTGTTTATATAGTCAGTGGTTGTTGGGTCTGATGTGTTTATATAGTCAGTGGTTGTTGGGTCTGATGTGTTTATATACTCAGTGGTGGTTGTTGGGTCTGATGTGTTTATATAGTCAGTGGTGGTTGTTGGGTCTGATGTGTTTATCTAGTCAGTGGTGGTTGTTGGGTCTGATGTGTTTATATAGTCAGTGGTGGTTGTTGGGTCTGATGTGTTTATATAGTCAGTGGTGGTTGTTGGGTCTGATGTGTTTTTATAGTCAGTGGTTGTTGGGTCTGATGTGTTTATATAGTCAGTGGTGGTTGTTGGGTCTGATGTGATTATATAGTCAGTGGTGGTTGTTGGGTCTGATGTGTTTATATAGTCAGTGGTGGTTGTTGGGTCTGATGTGTTTATATAGTCAGTGGTGGTTGTTGGGTCTGATGTGTTTATATAGTCAGTGGTGGTTGTTGGGTCTGATGTGTTTATATAGTCAGTGGTGGTTGTTGGGTCTGATGTGTTTATATAGTCAGTGGTTGTTGGGTCTGATGTGTTTATATAGTCAGTGGTGGTTGTTGGGTCTGATGTGTTTATATAGTCAGTGGTGGTTGTTGGGTCTGATGTGTTTATATAGTCAGTGGTGGTTGTTGGGTCTGATGTGTTTATATAGTCAGTGGTGGTTGTTGGGTCTGATGTGTTTATATAGTCAGTGGTGGTTGTTGGGTCTGATGTGTTTATATAGTCAGTGGTGGTTGTTGGGTCTGATGTGTTTATATAGTCAGTGGTGGTTGTTGGGTCTGATGTGTTTATATAGTCAGTGGTTGTTGGGTCTGATGTGTTTATATAGTCAGTGGTGGTTGTTGGGTCTGATGTGTTTATATAGTCAGTGGTGGTTGTTGGGTCTGATGTGTTTATATAGTCAGTGGTGGTTGTTGGGTCTGATGTGTTTATATAGTCAGTGGTGGTTGTTGGGTCTGATGTGTTTATATAGTCAGTGGTGGTTGTTGGGTCTGATGTGTTTATATAGTCAGTGGTGGTTGTTGGGTCTGATGTGTTTATATAGTCAGTGGTGGTTGTTGGGTCTGATGTGTTTATATAGTCAGTGGTGGTTGTTGGGTCTGATGTGTTTATATAGTCAGTGGTGGTTGTTGGGTCTGATGTGTTTATATAGTCAGTGGTGGTTGTTGGGTCTGATGTGTTTATATAGTCAGTGGTGGTTGTTGGGTCTGATGTGTTTATATAGTCAGTGGTGGTTGTTGGGTCTGATGTGTTTATATAGTCAGTGGTGGTTGTTGGGTCTGATGTGTTTATATAGTCAGTGGTGGTTGTTGGGTCTGATGTGTTTATATAGTCAGTGGTGGTTGTTGGGTCTGATGTGTTTATATAGTCAGTGGTGGTTGTTGGGTCTGATGTGTTTATATAGTCAGTGGTGGTTGTTGGGTCTGATGTGTTTATATAGTCAGTGGTGGTTGTTGGGTCTGATGTGTTTATATAGTCAGTGGTGGTTGTTGGGTCTGATGTGTTTATATAGTCAGTGGTGGTTGTTGGGTCTGATGTGTTTATATAGTCAGTGGTGGTTGTTGGGTCTGATGTGTTTATATAGTCAGTGGTGGTTGTTGGGTCTGATGTGTTTATATAGTCAGTGGTGGTTGTTGGGTCTGATGTGTTTATATAGTCAGTGGTGGTTGTTGGGTCTGATGTGTTTATATAGTCAGTGGTGGTTGTTGGGTCTGATGTGTTTATATAGTCAGTGGTGGTGTTGGGTCTGATGTGTTTATATAGTCAGTGGTGGTTGTTGGGTCTGATGTGTTTATATAGTCAGTGGTGGTTGTTGGGTCTGATGTGTTTATATAGTCAGTGGTGGTTGTTGGGTCTGATGTGTTTATATAGTCAGTGGTGGTTGTTGGGTCTGATGTGTTTATATAGTCAGTGGTGGTTGTTGGGTCTGATGTGTTTATATAGTCAGTGGTGGTTGTTGGGTCTGATGTGTTTATATAGTCAGTGGTGGTTGTTGGGTCTGATGTGTTTATATAGTCAGTGGTGGTTGTTGGGTCTGATGTGTTTATATAGTCAGTGGTGGTTGTTGGGTCTGATGTGTTTATATAGTCAGTGGTGGTTGTTGGGTCTGATGTGTTTATATAGTCAGTGGTGGTGTTGGGTCTGATGTGTTTATATAGTCAGTGGTGGTTGTTGGGTCTGATGTGTTTATATAGTCAGTGGTGGTTGTTGGGTCTGATGTGTTTATATAGTCAGTGGTTGTTGGGTCTGATGTGTTTATATAGTCAGTGGTGGTTGTTGGGTCTGATGTGTTTATATAGTCAGTGGTGGTTGTTGGGTCTGATGTGTTTATATAGTCAGTGGTGGTTGTTGGGTCTGATGTGTTTATATAGTCAGTGGTGGTTGTTGGGTCTGATGTGTTTATATAGTCAGTGGTGGTTGTTGGGTCTGATGTGTTTATATAGTCAGTGGTGGTTGTTGGGTCTGATGTGTTTATATAGTCAGTGGTGGTTGTTGGGTCTGATGTGTTTATATAGTCAGTGGTTGTTGGGTCTGATGTGTTTATATAGTCAGTGGTGGTTGTTGGGTCTGATGTGTTTATATAGTCAGTGGTTGTTGGGTCTGATGTGTTTATATAGTCAGTTGTGGTTGTTGGGTCTGATGTGTTTATATAGTCAGTGGTGGTTGTTGGGTCTGATGTGTTTATATAGACAGTGGTGGTTGTTGGGTCTGATGTGTTTATATAGTCAGTGGTGGTTGTTGGGTCTGATGTGTTTATATAGTCAGTGGTGGTTGTTGGGTCTGATGTGTTTATATAGTCAGTGGTGGTTGTTGGGTCTGATGTGTTTATATAGTCAGTGGTGGTGTTGGGTCTGATGTGTTTATATAGTCAGTGGTGGTGTTGGGTCTGATGTGTTTATATAGTCAGTGGTGGTTGTTGGGTCTGATGTGTTTATATAGTCAGTGGTGGTTGTTGGGTCTGATGTGTTTATATAGTCAGTGGTGGTTGTTGGGTCTGATGTGTTTATATAGTCAGTGGTGGTTGTTGGGTCTGATGTGTTTATATAGTCAGTGGTGGTTGTTGGGTCTGATGTGTTTATATAGTCAGTGGTGTTGTTGGGTCTGATGTGTTTATATAGTCAGTGGTGGTTGTTGGGTCTGATGTGTTTATATAGTCAGTGGTGGTTGTTGGGTCTGATGTGTTTATATAGTCAGTGGTGGTTGTTGGGTCTGATGTGTTTATATAGTCAGTGGTGGTTGTTGGGTCTGATGTGTTTATATAGTCAGTGGTGGTTGTTGGGTCTGATGTGTTTATATAGTCAGTGGTGGTTGTTGGGTCTGATGTGTTTATATAGTCAGTGGTGTGTTGGGTCTGATGTGTTTATATAGTCAGTGGTGGTTGTTGGGTCTGATGTGTTTATATAGTCAGTGGTGGTTGTTGGGTCTGATGTGTTTATATAGTCAGTGGTGGTTGTTGGGTCTGATGTGTTTATATAGTCAGTGGTGGTTGTTGGGTCTGATGTGTTTATATAGTCAGTGGTGGTTGTTGGGTCTGATGTGTTTATATAGTCAGTGGTGGTTGTTGGGTCTGATGTGTTTATATAGTCAGTGGTGGTTGTTGGGTCTGATGTGTTTATATAGTCAGTGGTGGTTGTTGGGTCTGATGTGTTTATATAGTCAGTGGTGGTTGTTGGGTCTGATGTGTTTATATAGTCAGTGGTGGTTGTTGGGTCTGATGTGTTTATATAGTCAGTGGTGGTTGTTGGGTCTGATGTGTTTATATAGTCAGTGGTGGTTGTTGGGTCTGATGTGTTTATATAGTCAGTGGTGGTGGTTGGGTCTGATGTGTTTATATAGTCAGTGGTTGTTGGGTCTGATGTGTTTATATAGTCAGTGGTGGTTGTTGGGTCTGATGTGTTTATATAGTCAGTGGTGGTTGTTGGGTCTGATGTGTTTATATAGTCAGTGGTGGTGGTTGGGTCTGATGTGTTTATATAGTCAGTGATGGTTGTTGGGTCTGATGTGTTTATATAGTCAGTGGTGGTTGTTGGGTCTGATGTGTTTATATAGTCAGTGGTGGTTGTTGGGTCTGATGTTTATATAGTCAGTGGTGGTGGTTGGGTCTGATGTGTTTATATAGTCAGTGGTTGTTGGGTCTGATGTGTTTATATAGTCAGTGGTGGTTGTTGGGTCTGATGTGTTTATATAGTCAGTGGTGGTTGTTGGGTCTGATGTGTTTATATAGTCAGTGGTGGTTGTTGGGTCTGATGTGTTTATATAGTCAGTGGTGGTTGTTGGGTCTGATGTGTTTATATAGTCAGTGGTGGTTGTTGGGTCTGATGTGTTTATATAGTCAGTGGTGGTGTTGGGTCTGATGTGTTTATATAGTCAGTGGTGGTTGTTGGGTCTGATGTGTTTATATAGTCAGTGGTGGCTGTTGGGTCTGATGTTTTTATATAGTCAGTGGTGGTTGTTGGGTCTCGTGTGTTTATTCTGCATTCTTTGTACTGTTTACATTTTTTTTAAATCCAGTTTTTACTTACCAATTATTGTTCTTAATTCTGCATTGTCGGTTAAGATAACATTTCACTGTGAGGTCTACACCTGTTGTATTCGGCGCACGTGACAAATAAAGTCAAATGTAAATTGATTTGAACCTGTGAATTAAACGCGTGCATTACATAAATGCATACTAATCATTCTGCTAAATGTCATTGTTGGTAAAACTGTTATTTATCTGAATATTTATGTAAAGGGTTTAAAACCTTCTGAAGAACAGATGTGTGGACATGAAGACAGTTAAAAGGAGAGAGAGTGGTACATGTATTCACACTGATCTATAGGGTCCTTCCCACTATATATCATTGATATGTCAAATGATAAAAACCTATGTTATCAATTAATTGTTTTTTTGTGGAAAAACTGTGCTTTGTCCTCATGTGAAAACTACAGTTTATTAAATATTCTTCAGGTGTAATGTCATCAATCAAATAAAACTTTATTTAAATAGCACATTTCTTACGACTAATACATTTCAAGGTGTTCAAAGTCATGCATTGAACGGCATGTGACACTTCCTGTTGGCAGGTCTCTATAGGTGACCACTTCCTGTTGGCAGGTTTCTATAGGTGACCACTTCCTCTTGGCAGGTCTCTATAGGTGACCAGGGGATTCTCTCTACCACATGAGAATGGAGGGAGAAAG